>NC_053028.1:555792814-556009472 GCF_003073215.2 Triticum urartu
TAGTAGGTAGTTGTGGATTGTAGAAATACTTGTGTTGAGGTTTGTGATTCCCGTAGCACGCACGTATGGTGAACCATTATGTAACGAAGTCGGAGCATGATTTATTTATTGATTGTCTTCCTTATGAGTGGCGGTCGGGGACGAGTGATGGTCTTTTCCTACCAATCTATCCCCCTAGGAGCATGCATGTAGTACTTTGTTTTGATGACTAATAGATTTTGCAATAAGTATGTGAGTTCGTTATGACTAATGTTGAGTCCATGGATTATACACACTCTCACCCTTCCACCATTGCTAGCCTCTCTAGTATCCCGCAACTTTCGCCGGTACCTTAAACCCACCATATATCTTCCTCAAAACAGCCACCATACCTACCTATCATGGCATTTCCATAGCCATTCCGAGATATATTGCCATGAAACTTCCATCATCATCATATACATGACTTGAGCATTCATTGTCATATTGCTTTGCATGATCGTAAGATAGCTAGCATGATGTTTTCATGGCTTGTCCGTTTTTTGATGTCATTGCTACACTAGATCATTGCACATCCTGGTACACCGCCGGAGGCATCCATATAGAGTCATACTTTGTTCTAGACATTGAGTTGTAAGTAAATAAAAGTGTGATGATCATCATTATTAGAGCATTGCCCCAGTGAGGAAAGGATGATGGAGACTATGATTCCCCCATAAGCCGGGATGAGACTCTAGACTTTAAAAAAAAATAAAAGAGGCCAAGGAAGCCCAAATAAAAAAAGAGGCCAAAGAAGCCCACCAAAAAAATAAAAAAATAAAAAAATGAGAGAAAAAGAGAGAAGGGGCAGTGCTACTATCCTTTTTCCACACTTGTGCTTCAAAGTAGCACCATGTTCTTCATATAGAGAGTCTCTTGAGTTATCACTTTCATATACTGGTGGGAATTTTCATTATAGAACTTGGCTTGTATATTCCGATGATGGGCTTCCTCAAATGCCCGAGGTCTTCATGAGCAAGCAAGTTGGATGCACACCCACTTAGTTTCAGTTGGAGCTTTCATACACTTATAGCTCTAGTGCATCCGTTGCATGGCAATCCCTACTCACTCACATTGATATCTATTGATGGGCATCTCCATAGCCCGTTGATATGCCTAGTTGATGTGAGACTATCTTCTCCTTTTTGTCTTCTCCACCATCATATTCTATTCCACCTATAGTGCTATGTCCATGGCTCACGCTCATGTATTGCGTGAAAGTTGAAAAGGTTTGAGAACGTCAAAAGTATGAAACAATTGCTTGGCTTGTCATTGGGGTTGTGCATGATGTGAATATTTTGTGTGGTGAAGATGGAGCATAGCCAGACTATATGATTTTGTAGGGATAACTTTTTTTGGCCATGTTATTTTGAAAAGACATGATTTTATTATTAGTAGACTTGAAGTATTATTGTTTTTATGTCAAATGATAGACTATTGCTTTGAATCACTCGTATCTTAATATTCATGCCATGATTAGATATGTGATCAAGATTATGCTAGGTAGCATTCCACATCAAAAATTATCTTTTTTATCATTTACCTACTCGAGGACGATCAGGAATTAAGCTTGGGGATGCTGATACGTCCCCGTCGTATCTATAATTTTTGATTGTTCCATGCCAATATTCTACAACTTTCATATACTTTTGGCAACTTTTTATACTATTTTTGGGACTAACATATTGATCCAGTGCCCAGTGCCAGTTCCTGTTTGTTGCATGTTTTTTGTTTCGCAGAATATCCATATCAAACGGAGTCCAAACGGAATAAAAACTAAAGGAGATTTTTTTGGAATATATATGATTTTTGGGAAGAAAAATCCACGCGAGACGATGCTCGAGGGGCCCATGAGGCATGGGGGAGGCCCCCAGGGGGGCAGGCGCGCCCCTGACCCTCGTGCCCCCCGTAAGGCGGTTGATGCCCTTCTTTCGCCGCAAGAAAGCTAATATCCAGATAGAGATCGTGTCAAAATTTCAGCCCAATCCGAGTTACGGATCTCCGGTAATATAAGAAACGGTGAAAGGGTAGAATCTGAGAACGGAGAAACAGAGAGAGATAGAGAGACAGATCCAATCTCGGAGGGGCTCTCGCCCCCCCCCCCCATGCCATGGAGGCCAAGGACCAGAGGGGAAACCCTTCTCCCATCTAGGGAGGAGGTCAAGGAAGAAGAAGACGAAGGGCCCCCCTCTCCCCTTCTCTTCCGGGGGCGCCAGAACACTGCCGTGGCCATGATCATCGTCACCGTGATCTACACCAACACCTCTGCCATCTTCACCAAAATCTCCATCACCTTCCCCCCTCTATCTACAGCGGTCCACTCTCCCGCAACCCGCTGTACCCTCTACTTGAACATGGTTCTTTATGCTTCATATTATTATCCAATGATGTGTTGCCATCCTATGATGTCCGAGTAGATTTTCGTTGTCCTATCGGTGATTTTTGAATTGCTATGATTGATTTAATTTGCTTGTGGTTATGTTGCTGTCCTTTGGTGCCCATCATATGATTGCGCGCGTGGATCACACCCTAGGGTTAGTTTTATGTTGATAGGACTATGTATTGGAGGGCTAGAGTGACAGAAGCTTCAACCTAGCATAGAAATTGATGCATACGAGATTGAAGGGGGGCCAATATACCTTAATGCTATGGTTGGGTTTTACCTTACTGAACATTAGTAGTTGCGGATGCTTGCTAATTGTTCCAATCATAAGTGCATATAATTCCAAGTCAGGGATGACATGCTAGCAGTGGCCTCTCCCACATAATACTTGCTATCGGTCTAGTAAAGTAATCAATTGGTTAGGGGCAATTTCGCAACTCCTACCACCACTTTTTCACACTCGCTATATTTACTTTATTGTTTCTTTATCTAAACAGCCCCTACTTTTTATTTACGTACTCTTTATTATCTTTCAAACCTATCCAACAACACCTACAAAGTACTTCTAGTTTCATACTTGTTCTAGGTAAAGCGAACGTCAAGCGTGCGTAGAGTTGTATCGGTGGTCGATAAAACATGAGGGAATATTTGTTCTACCTTTAGCTCCTCATTGGGTTCGACACTCTTATTTATCGAAAACTGTTGCGATCCCCTATACTTGTGGGTTATCACATACTTATTGCAAAAATCTATTAGTTATCGAAACAAAGTACTACGTGCATGCTCCTAGGGGGATAGATTGGTAGGAAAAGACCATCGCTCGTCCCCGACTGCCACTCATAAGGAAGACAATTAATAAATACCTCATGCTCCAACTTTGTTACAAAACGGTTCACCATACGTGCATGCTATGGGAATCACAAACTTCAACACAAGTATTTCTACAATCCACAATTACCCACTAGCATGATTCTAATATCACAATCTTTATATCGCAAAACTATTGCAAGGAATCAAACATATCATATTCAGTGATCTACAAGTTTTATGTAGGATTTTATGACTAACCATGTGAATGACCAATTCCAGTCCTCTCTCTAAATAGATATAAGTGAAGCAAGAGAGTTTTAATTCTTTCTATAAAATATATGCCCATGATCTAACAAATATAAGTGAAGCAGAAGAGCATTGTAGAAATGGCAGCTTTCTATGTGTAGGGAAACAGGCAATCCAAACTTCATATGATATAAGTGAAGCACATGAAGCATTCTATAAAGCCATACACAAAAGATATAAGTGAAGTGCAAAGAGCATTCTATAAATTAACCATGGACTATCTCATACCAGCATGGTGCATCAAAGAAAAGTGAAAACTAAATGCAAAAGACGCTCCAAGATTTGCACATATCACATGATCGAAACGAAACCGAAAATAAACCGATATTGTTGAAGAAAGATGGGATGCCTTCCGGGGCATCCCCAAGCTTAGACGCTTGAGTCTCCTTGAATATTTACTTGGGGTGCCTTGGGCATCCCCAAGCTTGAGCTCTTGCCTCTCCTCCTTCTCTTCATATCGAGACCTCCTCGATCTTTGATCACTTCATCCACACAAAACTCAACAGAAAGCTCAGTAAGATGCATTAGTATAATAAAGCAAATCATGTTGGAGAACATAGTAATTTCAAAAGAATTCCTACGCACACGCAAGATCATTGTGATGCATAGCAATGAGAGGGGAGAGTCTGGTCCACGTACCCTCGTAGACCAAAAGCGGAAGCGTTAGCACAACGTGGTTGATGTAGTCGTACGTCTTCACTATCCGACCGATCAAGTACCGAACGCACGGCACCTCCGAGTTCAGCACACGTTCAACCCGATGACGTCCCTCGAACTCCGATCCAGCCGAGTGTTGAGAGAGAGTTTCTTCAGCACGACGGCGTGGTGACGTTGATGATGTTCTACCGATGCAAGGCTTCACCTAAGCACCGCTACAGTATTATCAGGTGGACTATGGTGGAGGGGGGCACCGCACACGGCTAAAAGATCAAATCAATTGTTGTCTCTATGGGGTGCCCCCTGCCCCCGTATATAAAGGAGCAAGGGGGGAGGTGCGGCCGCCAGGAGGAGGCGCGCCAGGAGGAGTCCTACTCCCACTGGGAGTAGGACTCCCTCCCTTCCTTGTTGGATTAGGAGAAGGGGGAAAGAGGAGGGAGAGAGGAAGGAAAGGGGGGGCGCCGCCCCCTCTCCTTGTCCTATTCGGACTAGGGGGAGGAACGCGCGGCCCTGCCCTGGCCGCCTCTCCTCTTCTCCACTAAGGCCCACTATGGCCCATTAATCCCCTGGGGGGTTCCGGTAACCCCTCGGTACTCCAGTAAAATCTCGATTTCACCTGGAACACATCCGATATACAAATATAGGCTTCCAATATATCAATCTTCATGTCTCGACCATTTCGAGACTCCTCGTCATGTCCGTGATCACATCCGGAACTCCGAACAACATTCGGTACATCAAAACTCATAAACTCATAATATAACCGTCATCGAAACTTTAAGCGTGCGGACCCTACGGGTTCGAGAACTATGTAGACATGACCGAGACATGTCTCCAATCAATAACCAATAGCGGAACCTAGATGCTCGTATTGGCTCCCAAATATTCTACGAAGATCTTTATCGGTCAGACCGCATAACAACATACATTGTTCCCTTTGTCATCGGTATGTTACTTGCCCGAGATTCGATCGTCGATATCTCAATACCAAGTTCAATCTCGTTACCGGCAAGTCTCTTTACTAGTTCCGTAATACATCATCCCGCAACTAACTCATTAGTTGCAATGCTTGCAAGGCTTAAGTGATGTGCATTACCGAGTGGGCCCGGAGATACCTCTCCGACAATTGGAGTGAAAAATCCTAATCTCGAAATACGCCAACCAAACAAGTACCTTTGGAGACACCTGTAGAGCACCTTTATAATCACCCAGTTACGTTGTGACATTTTGTAGCACACAAAGTGTTCCTCCGGTAAACGGGAGTTGCATAATCTCATAGTCATAGGAACATGTATAAGTCATGAAGAAAGCAATAGCAACATACTAAACGATCGAGTGCTAAGCTAACGGAAGGGTCAAGTCAATCACATCATTCTCTAATGATGTGATCCCATTAATCAAATGACAACTCATGTCTATGGTTAGGAAACATAACCATCATTGATTCAACGAGCTAGTCAAGTAGAGACATACTAGTGACACTATGTTTGTCTATGTATTCACACATGTATTATGTTTCCGGTTAATACAATTCTAGCATGAATAATAAACATTTATCATGAAATATGGAAATAAATAATAACTTTATTATTGCCTCTAGGGCATATTTCCTTTATTCTGCCACTTGCACTAGAGTCAATAATCTAGTTCACATCGCCATGTGATTTAACACCAATAGTTCACATCACCATGTGATTAACACCCATAGTTCACATCGCCATGTGATTAACACCCAAAGAGTTTACTAGAGTCAATAATCTAGTTCACATCACTATGTGATTAACACCCAAAGAGTACTAAGGTGTGATCATGTTTTGCTTGTGAGAGAAGTTTTGTCTACGGGTCTGCCACATTCAGATCCGTATGTATTTTGCAAATTTCTATGTCAACAATGCTCTGCACGGAGCTACTCTAGCTAATTGCTCCCACTTTCAATATGTATCTAGATCGAGACTTTGAGTCATCTAGATCGGTGTCAAAGCTTGCATCGACGTAACTCTTTACGACGAACCTTTTGTCACCTCCATAACTGAGAAACATATCCTTATTCCACTAAGGATAATTTTGACTACTGCCCAGTGATCTACTCCTAGATCACTATTGTACTCCCTTGCCAAAAACAGTGTATGGTATACAATAGATCTGGTACACAGCATGGCATACTTTGTAGAACATATGGCTGAGGCATAGGGAATGACATTCATTCTCTTTCTATCTTCTGCCGTGGTCGGGCTTTTGAGTCTTTACTCAATTTCACACCTTGTAACACAGGCAAGAACTCTTTCTTTGACTATTCCATTTTGAACTACTTCAAAATCTTGTCAAGGTATGTACTCATTGAAAAAACTTATCAAGCGTTTTGATCTATCTCTATAGATCTTGATGCTCAATATGTAAGCAGCTTCACCGAGGTTTTTCTTTAAAAAAACTCCTTTCGAACACTCCTTTATGCTTTGCAGAATAATTATGTATTATTTCCGATCAACAAGATGTCATTCACATATACTTATCAGAAATGCTATAGTGCTCCCACTCACTTTCTTGTAAATACAGGCTTCACCGCAAGTTTGTATAAAACTATATGCTTTGATCAACTTATCAAAGTGTATATTCCAACTCTGAGATGCTTGCACCAGTCCATAGATGGACCGCTGTAGCTTGCAAATTTTGTTAGCACCTTTAGGATCGACAAAACCTTCTGGTTGCATCATATACAACTCTTCTTTAAGAAATCCATTAAGGAATGTAGTTTTGACATCCATTTGCCAGATTTCATAAAATGTGGCAATTTGCTAACATGATTCGGACAGACTTAAGCATCGCTACGAGTGAGAAAATCTCATCGTAGTCAACACCTTGAACTTTGTCAAAACCTTTTCCGACAAGTCTAGCTTTGTAGATAGTAACACTACTATCAACGTCCGTCTTCCTCTTGAAGATCCATTTATTTTCTATGGCTTGCCGATCATCGGGCAAGTCAACCAAAGTCCACACTTTGTTCTCATACATGGATCCCATCTCAGATTTCATGGCCTCAAGCCATTTCGCGGAATCTGGGCTCATCATCGCTTCCTCATAGTTCGTAGGTTCGTCATGGTCAATTAACATGACCTCTAGAACAGGATTACCTTACCACTCTGGTGCGGATCTCACTTTGGTTGACCTACGAGGTTCGGTAGTAACTTGATCTGAAGTTACATGATCATCATCATTAGCTTCCTCACTAATTGGTGTAGGAGTCACAGAAACAGATTTCTGTGATGAACTACTTTCCAATAAGGGAGCAGGTACAGTTACCTCATCAAGTTCTACTTTCCTCCCACTCACTTCTTTCGAGAGAAACTCCTAGAAAGGATCCATTCTCAGCAACAAATATCTTGCCTTCAGATCTGTGATAGAAGGTGTATCCAACAGTTACTTTTTGGGTATCCTATGAAGACGGACTTCTCTGACTTGTGTTTGAGCTTATCAAGATGAAACTTTTTCACATAATCATCGCAACCCCAAACTTTAAGAAACTACAGCTTAGGTTTCTTGCTAAACCACAGTTCATATGGTGTCGTCTCAACAGATTTAGATGGTGCCCTTTTAATGTGAATGCAGTTGTCTCTAATGCATAACCCCAATACGATAGTGGTAAATCGGTAAGTGGCATCATAGATTATACCATATCGAACAAAGTACGGTTATGATGTTCAGACACACCATTACGCTGTGGTGTTCTGGGTGGCGTGAGTTGTGAAACTATTCCGCATTGTTTCAAATGTAGACCATACTCGTAACTCAAATCTTCTCCTCCATGATCAGATCGTAAAAACTTTATTTTATTGTTACGATGATTTTCAACTTCACTCTGAAATTCTTCGAACTTTTCAAATGTTCTAGACTTATGTTTCATTAAGTAGATATACCCATATCTGCTGAAATCATCTATGAAGGTGAGAAAATAATGATACCCGCCGTGAGCCTCAATATTCATTGGTCCACATACATCAGTATGCATGATCTCCAATAAATCAGTTGCTCGCTCCATAGTTCCGGAGAACGGTGTTTTAGTCATCTTGCCCATGAGGCACGGTTCGCAAGTACCAAGTGATTCATAATCTAGTGGTTCCAAAAGTCCATCAGTATGGAGTTTCTTCAAGCGCTTTACACCAATATGACCTAAACGGCAGTGCCACAAGTAAGTTGCACTATCATTATCAACTCTGCATCTTTTGGCTTCAACATTATGAATATGTGTATCACTACTATCGAGATTCATCAAAAGTAGACCACTCTTCAAGGGTGCATGACCATAAAAGATATTACTCATATAATTAGAACAACCATTATTCTCTGATTTAAATGAATAACCGTCTCGCATCAAACAAGATCCAGCTATAATGTTCATGCTCAACGTTGGCACCAAATAACAATTATTTAGGTCTAATACTAATCTCGAAGGTAGATGTAGAGGTACCGTTTCGTCGGCGATCACATCGACTTTGGAACCGTCTCCCACGCGCATCGTCACCTCGTCCTTGGCCAGTGTTCGCTTAATCCGTAGTCCCTGTTTTGAGTTGCAAATATTAGCAACAGAACCAATATCAAATACCCAGGTGCTACTGCGAGCTTTGGTAAGGTACACATCAATAACATGTATATCACATATACCTTTGTTCACCTTGCCATCCTTCTTCCGCCAAATACTTGGGGCAGTTCCGCTTCCAGTGACCAGTCTGCTTGCAGTAGAAGCACTCAGTCTCAGGCTTAGGTCCAGACTTGGGTGTCTTCTCTTGAGCAGCAACTTGTTTGCTGTTCTTCTTGATGTTCCCCTTCTTCTTCCCTTTGCCCTTTTTCTTGAAACTGGTGGTCTTATTGACAATCAACACTTGATGCTCCTTCTTGATTTCTACCTCCGCAGCCTTTAGCATTGCAAAGAGCTCAGGAATCGTCTGATCCATCCCCTGCATGTTATAGTTCATCACGAAGCTTTTGTAGCTTGGTGGCAGTGATTGAAGAATTCTGTCAATGACGCTATCATCTAGAAGATTAACTCCCAGTTGAATCAAGTGATTGCAGTACCCAGACATCTTGAGTATATGCTCACTGACAGAACTTTTCTCCTCCATCTTGTAGCTGTAGAACTTATTGGAGACTTCATATCTCTCAATCCGGGCATTCTTTTGAAATATTAACTTCAACTCCTGGAACATCTCATACACTCCATGATGTTCAAAACGTCGTTGAAGTCCCGGTTCTAAGCCGTAAAGCATGGCACACTGAACTATCGAGTAGTCATCACCTTTGCTCTGCCAGACGTTCATAACATCTGGTGTTGCTCCTGCAGCAGGTTTGGCACCTAGCGGTGCTTCCAGGACGTAATTCTTCTGTGCAGAAATGAGGATAATCCTCAAGTTACGGACCCAGTCCGTGTAATTGCTACTAACATTTTTCAACATAGTTTTCTCTAGGAACATATCAAAAATAAAACAGAGGAGCTAAACGCGAGCTATTGATCTACAGCATAGATATGCTAATACTACTAGGACTAAGTTCATGATAAATTAAAGTTCAATTAATCATATTACTTAAGAACTCCCACTTAGATAGACATCTCTCTAATCCTCTAAGTGATCACATGATCCATATCAACTAAACCATAACCGATCATCACGTGAAATGGAGTAGCTTTCAATGGTGAACATCACTATGTTGATCATATCTACTATATGATTCACGCTCGACCTTTCGGTCTCAGTGTTCCGAGGCCATATCTGCATATGCTAGGCTCGTCAAGTTTAACCTGAGTATTTTGCGTGTGCAAAATTGGCTTGCTCCCGTTATAGATGGACGTAGAGCTTATCACACCCGATCATCACGTGGTGTCTGGGCACGACGAACTTTGGCAACAGTTCATATTCAAGGAGAACACTTTTTTCTTGAAATTTAGTGAGATATCATCTTATAATGCTACCGTAAATCAAAGCAAGATAAGATGCATAAAAGATAAACATCACATGCAATCAATATAAGTGATATGATATGGACATCATCATCTTGTGCTTGTGATCTCCATCTCCAAAGCACCATCATGATCACCATCGTCATCGGCGCGACACTTTGATCTCCATCGTAGCATCGTTGTCTTCTCGCCAATCTTACGCTTCTACGACTATCGCTACCGCTTAGTGATAAAGTAAAGCATTACAGGGCGATTGCATTGCATACAATAAAGCGACAACCATATGGCTCCTGCCAGTTGCGATAACTCGGTTACAAAACATGATCATCTCATACAATAAAATTTAGCATCATGCTTTGACCATATCACATCACAACATGCCCTGCAAAAACAAGTTAGACGTCCTCTACTTTGTTGTTGCAAGTTTTTACGTGGCTGCTACGGGCTGAGCAAGAACCGTTCTTACCTACGCATCAAAACCACAATGATAATTGGTCAAGTTGGTGCTGTTTTAACCTTCGCAAGGACCAAGCATAGCCACACTCGGTTCAACTAAAGTTGGAGAAACTGACACCCGCCAGCCACCTGTGTGCAAAGCACGTCGGTAGAACCAGTCTCGCGTAAGCATACGCGTAATGTCGGTCCAGGCCGCTTCATCCAACAATACCGCCGAACCAAAGTATGACATGTTGGTAAGCAGTATGACTTATATTGCCCACAACTCACTTGTGTTCTACTTGTGCATACGACATCTACGCATAAAACTAGGCTCAGATGCCACTGTTGGGGAACGTAGTACTTCCAAAAAAAATGCACACGCAAGATCATGGTGATGCATAGCAACGAGAGGGGAGAGTGTTGTCCACGTACCCTCGTAGACCGAAAGCGGAAGCGTTAGCACAACGCAGTTGATGTAGTCGTACGTCTTCATGATCCGACCGATCAAGTACCGAATGCACGGCACCTCCGAGTTCAGCACACGTTCAACCCGATGACGTCCCTCGAACTCTGATCCAGCCGAGTGTTGAGGGAGAGTTTCTTCAGCACGACGGCGTGGTGACGTTGATGATGTTCTACCGACGCAGGGCTTCACCTAAGCACCACTACAGTATTATCAGGTGGACTATGGTGGAGGGGGGCACCCCACACGGCTAAAAGATCAAATCAATTGTTGTCTCTATGGGGTGCCCCCTGCCCCCATATATAAAAGAGCAAGGGGGGAGGTGCGGCCGGCCAGGAGGAGGCGCGCCAGGAGGAGTCCTACTCCCACCGGGAGTAGGACTCCCTCCCTGCCCTGGCCGCCTCTCCTCTTCTCCACTAAGGCCCACTATGGCCCATTAATCCCCCCCGGGGGTTCCGGTAACCCCTCGGTACTTCGGTAAAATTTTGATTTCATCCGGAACATACCCGATATCCAAATATAGGCTTCCAATATATCAATCTTCATGTCTCGACCATTTCGAGACTCCTCATCATGTCCGTGATCACATCCAGAACTCCGAACAACCTTAGGTACATCAAAACTCATAAACTCATAATATAACCGTCATCGAAACTTTAAGCGTGTGGACCATACGGGTTCGAGAACTATGTAGACATGACCGAGACATGTCTCCGATCAATAACCAATAGCGTATTTCGAGAACCTAGATGCTCATATTGGCTCCCACATATTCTACGAAGATCTTTATCGGTCAGACCGCATAACAACATACGTTGTTCCCTTTGTCATCGGTATGTTACTTGCCCGAGATTCGATCGTCGATATGTCAATACCAAGTTCAATCTCGTTACCGGCAAGTCTCTTTACTCGTTCCATAATACATCATCCCGCAACTAACTCATTAGTTGCAATGCTTGCAAGGCTTGAGTGATGTGCATTACCGAGTGGGCCCAGAGATACCTCTCCGACAATCGGAGTGACAAATCCTAATCTCGAAATACGCCAACCCAACAAGTACCTTTGGAGACACCTGTAGAGCACCTTTATAATCACCCAGTTATGTTGTGACGTTTTGTAGCACACAAAGTGTTCCTCCGGTAAACGAGAGTTGCATAATCTCATAGTCATAGGAACATGTATAAGTCATGAAGAAAGCAATATCAACATACTAAACAATCGAGTGCTACGCTAATGGAAGGGTCAAGTCAATCACATAATTCTCTAATGATGTTATCCCGTTAATCAAATAACAACTCTTTGTTCATGGTTAGGAAACATAACCATCTTTGATTAACGAGCTAGTCAAGTAGAGGCATACTAGTGACACTATGTTTGTCTATGTATTCACACATGTATTATGTTTCCGGTTAATACAAATCTAGCATGAATAATAAACATTTATCATGAAATAAGGAAATAAATAATAACTTTATTATTGCCTCTAGGGCATATTTCCTTCAAATCACTACTCTAAGTACTGTTGCAAACCAATTCATATTTTGTTTTTGCATTGTAGCTACTGTAATATAACTTTTACATGGCTTAATCCACTGATAGAAATCGATAGTTGCATCAAAAGAAGCAAACAATGCATCAAAAACAGAATCTGTCTTAAAACAGGACAGTCTGTAGTAATCTAAACATTCACCATACTTATGCTACTCCAAAAATTCTGAAACAATTAGGAAAAATAAAAAATTTGTATAGAAAGAAAGTGCAAAAAGTTTCAGAACTGTTTGACGTTCCAGTAAAAAATGTAAAATCGCGCACTACAGCCAATGTTTCTATTTTGCACCGCACAAACGAACAAGCAATGTAAACATCCTACAGGCAAACCTTGGCACATTATCTTCATTTTTTAAACTTTATAAAAGCACACAACAGAAATAAATGACTCTCTAGAACTTCCGGGTTGTCTCCCTGGCAGCGCTTTCTTTAAAGCCATTAAGCTAGGCATATAGTGCTCAAGTAATGGATCCACCTGGATCCCAAGGTATATCAAAGCCAATTTTAATTAACAATGATTTGTGATTTAGTAGTGAACACAAAGTAACATATATCATGCAACAACAAAGTCTAACTCTCTTCCTATGCATCGGCATGTCATAAAAGAACAATTCATGTACACATAGTAAAGGCCAATGCATAGTATAAACAGTTTCTTGCAACTTTATCATATTGGAAACATGGAGAGGCGGAGATGTAGTTCCTCTGTCATAATAATTGCAAGTAGGATGAGCAAGCACATTCATATTATATCTATCAAAAACATCATGTGTAGTAGTAAAACGCAACCCATCAATATAATCCTTAATAAGGGCAAACTTCTCCGATATAGTGTAGTCGGGAGAATTCTAAAAGATAATAGGACTATCATGCGTGGGTCCAATAGCAACAATTTCATGTTTAACATAAGGAACTATAGCAAGTTCATCTCCATAAGCGTAATTCATATTGGCATCTTGGCCACAAGCATAGCAGGCACCATCAAAAAGGGATATTTCAGAAGAATCAACGGGATCATAACAATCACCATAGCATTCATCCTTCGATAAACACAAAGGGAAATTAAACAATGTATGAGTTGAAGAGTTACTATCATTATAAGGTGGGCATGGGTAGGTAATCCGCAATTCCTCCTTTTGTTCTTCGCTCTCCTCATCATCTTTTTCATCCAATGAGCTCACAGTTTCATCAATTTCTTCTTCCATAGACTCCTACAAAATATCAGTCTCTTCTCGGATAGCGAAGACTTTCTTAATAAATTCATCAATATCAAAATTGTATTTATAATTCTCATATCAATATTTAAGGATAGCTAAATTTTCAGGTCTATAAACTGAATTGTCAAAATCTTCAAACTCTTTAAACAAAGATTCAATTTCACAAGCACCCTTAAAAGCAACAAATTCTTCTATTCGTTCCACATCATAGTAATCATATATACCATTAGCATAAGAAGCTAAGGTTTCATTATCATTAAATTTGCATGAAAAGGGAAGGTGTGGAGCCTTCATCCTAGAGAAACAAGTATAATCATATCTCAAGCATAGTTGCTGAGCATACCAATGCAACATATGAATTTGATCCCATAATAGTTTCCGTTTTTGAGTCGAGCGATAATCCCTAAAGTATTCACGTTGATCCAACGTGTCTCCCATTATATAATTGAATGGGGTTTTCTTAGGATTATTAAAGTAGTGCATAATATCTTTCACATAATGAGCACTGAGGGTTTTAGGAGGTTCCCCATCTCCATGAGTAGCAAGTAAACCTATTTTTTTGGTATTCCGTGTTCCATATCCATAACTAAAGATAGAAAACAAGACCACAAAATAAAAACTACTTAGTGATAAAGCAAACAAGCACACACGAGAATATTCACCCCACGCTATAACTCCCCGGCAACGGTGCCAGAAAAAGGTCTTGATAACCCACAAGTATAGGAGGTCAATTGTAGCCTCTTTCGATAATTAAGAGTGTCGAACCCAATGAGGAGCTAAAGGTAGAACAAATATTCCCTCAAGTTCTATCAACCACCGATACAACTCTACGCACGCTTAGCGTTCGCTTTACCTAGAACAAGTATGAAACTAGAAGTACATTGTAGGTGTAACGGGATAGGTTTGCAAGAATATAAAGAGCACATAAATAAAAACTAGGGGCTGTTTTAGGTAAAGAAGCAATAAAGTTAGTATAGAGAGTGTGGAAAAGTGGTGGTAGGAGTTGCGAAATTGTCCCTAAGCAATTGACTACTTTACTAGACCGATAGCAAGTTTTATGTGGGAGAGGCCACTGCTAGCATGTCATCCCTGACTTGGAATTCTATGCACTTATGATTGGAACTATTAGCAAGCATCCACAACTAATAACATTCATTAAGGTAAAACCCAACCATAGCATTAAGATATATTAGTCCCCCTTCAATCCCGTTTGCATCAATTTCTATGCTAGGTTGAAGCTTCTGTCACTCTTGCCCTCCAATACATAGTCCTATCAACATACAACTAACCCTATGGTGTGATCTACGCGCACGCTCATATGATGGGCACCAAAGGGCATCAACATAACCACAAGCAAATTAAACCAATCATAGCAATTCACCAATTACCGATAGGACAACAAAAATCTACTCAGACATCATAGGATGGCAACATATCATTGGATAATAATATGAAGCATAAAGCACCGTGTTCAAGTAGAGGGTACAGCAGGTTGCGGGAGAGTGGACTGCTATAGATAGATGGGGGAAGGTGATGAAGATGTTGGTGAAGATGACAGAGGTGTTGGTGTAGATCGCCGTCACACGATGATGGCCCTGGCGGCGTTCCGGCGCCACCGGGAGAGAGGGGGAGAGGGCCCCCTTCTTCTTCTTTCTTGACCTTCTCCCTAGATGGGAGAAGGGTTTACCCTCTGGTCCATGGCTTCCATGGCGGCGGAGGGGCGAGAGCCCCTCCGAGATTGGATCAGTCTCTCTGTCTCTCTGTTTCTTCCATCCAGATCCTGGCCTTTCCCTGTTTCTTATATTCCCGGAGTTCCGTAACTCGGATTGGGCTGAAATTTTAACACAATTTGTATCCGGATATTGGCTTTCTTGCGGCGAAAGAAGGGCATCAACCGCCTTACGGGGTGGCCGCGAGGCCCCAGGGCACGCCTAACCCCCTGGGGCACGCCCCTCACCCTCATGGGCCCCTCGGGCATCATCTCGCATTGATTCCACTTCCCAAAATTCACATATATTCCAAAAAAATCTCCGTCAGTCTTTATCCCGTTTGGACTCCGTTTGATATGGATTTTATGTGAAAAAACATGCAACAAGCAGGAACTGGCACTGTGCACTGGGTCAATATGTTAGTCCAAAAAATAGTATAAAAAGTTGTCAAAAGTATATGAAAGTTGTATAATATTGGCATGGAACAATCAAAAATTATAGATACGATGGAGACGTATCATCAATCATGACTAAGGACCACTGTAAGTCTGCTGTCACAGATCTATGCAACTGTTGAATAATCTGCTCCTCTGTCGAAGACCCACCCGTCACCCAAACTATGCCGGTCCTCACACTCTCCTGGTGAGGTGCCTCGGCAGTAGCAGAACATCAGCCTCTTGTCACCAACACCATATATCGTAACCACTGGTTTGAGTGCCGAGAGGAGTGGACACTGGCATGTCTAATGTCGCGGTCTCAAACATATATCACATAACTCTACCGTACATGTCACCGCAAAAGTGGCCAGGCTCACCGCATATGTAACAACACATATTTTCCTTCCTGCGTGCTGATAACCCACAAGTATAGGGATAGCAACAACTTTCGAGGGTAGAGTATTCAACCCAAATTTATTGATTCGACACAAGGGGAGCCAAAGAATATTCTCAAGTATTAGCAGCTGAGTTGTCAATTCAACCACACCTGGAAACTTAGTATCTGCAGCAAAGTGTTTAGTAGCAAAGTAATATGATAGTGATGGTAACGGTAACAAAAGAGTAACGAAAGCAAAGTAATGTTTTTGGTATTTTGTAGTGATTGTACGAATAGCAACGGGAAAGTAAATAAGCGTAAACCAGTATATGGAAAGCTCATAGGCATCGAATCAATGATGGATAATTATGCCGGATGCGGTTCATCATGTAACAGTCATAACATAGGGTGACACAGAACTAGCTCCAATTCATCAATGTAATGTAGTCATGCATTCTGAATATAGTCATACGTGCTTATGGAAAAGAACTTGCATGACATCTTTTGTCCTACCCTCCCGTGGCAGCGGGGTCCTAATGGAAACTAAGGGATATTAAGGCCTCCTTTTAATAGAGAACCGGAACAAAGCATTAGCACATAGTGAATACATGAACTCCTCAAACTACGGTCATCACCGGTAAGTATCCCGATTATTGTCACTTCGGGGTTAACGGATCATAACACATAATAGGTGACTATAGACTTGCAAGATAGGATCAAGAACACTCATATATTGATGAAAACATAATAGGTTCAGATCTGAAATCATGGCACTCGGGCCCTAGTGACAAGCATTAAGCATAGCAAAGTCATAGCAACATCAATCTCAGAACATAGTGGATACTAGGGATCAAACCCTAACAAAACTAACTCGATTACATGATAAATATCATCCAACCCATCACTGTCCAGCAAGCCTACGATGGAATTACTCACACATGGTGGTGAGCATCATGAAATTGGTGATGGAGGATGGTTGATGATGACGATGGCGACGAATCCCCCCTCTCCGGAGCCCCGAACGGACTCCAGATCAGCCCTCCCGAGAGGTTTTAGGGCTTGGCGGCGGCTCCGTATTGTAAAACGCGATGAATTCTTCTCTCTTATTTTTTCTCCCCGGAAGCAAATATATAGAGTTGGAGTTGGAGTCGGGAGGTCTCCAGGGGGCCCATGAGGTAGGGGGCACGCCCTAGGGGGGGCGCCCCCCACCCTCGTGGACAGGGTGTGGGCCCCCTGGTCTTCATCTTTGGCGAGGATTTTTTATTATTTATTGTAAGACATTCCATGGAGTTTCAGGTCATTCCGAGAACTTTTGTTTTCTGCACATAAAACAACATCATGGCAATTCTGCTGAAAACAGCGTCAGTCCGGGTTAGTTCCATTCAAATCATACAACTTAGAGTCGAAAACAAGGGCAAAAGTGTTTGGAAAAGTAGATACAATGGAGACATATCACGTGCCCCCCTTATTAGCTATGTCACTGTCGGACTTCTGACTCGCGTTGTCACTAGCAGAATCCGGAGCCACGATAGTGGTCATCATCTCTAGTACCACCAACACAGCTAATGTAGTCACTGATCAGTCCAAATTTGAAACATTTTCACCGTTTTTTGTTCCTACTAGGTAGGCTTTGTGGAATTTTACCGCGTTCGCACACTTATTTTTGTTGATAATCCCTCAAGTTAAGGTTTATGGAGCAATATTCATTTATTGGAGAAAATCCCTAAAAATGGTAGTGGAATCACGTATTAAAGGTGATAAACACTTTCCATAAAAGAATCAATCAAGAAGGCTGTAGAAACCGTCATCGCCGCGCTTGCAGAGCGAATGATGGTGTTCCATGGGACTACGCATGCTCGCATGAGCGGTCATTTGGATCGCCGCCAACTCTGGGAGATCAGCTATTTTCACCCCGTCGAAGCGGATCGGGGATGAGACGTATAGAGACTCCAGAAACTTGGCCCGGAGGTAGAACCCTAGCCACTGGAGCCCATCCGGTAGGGGGTCAACAAGGAGAACGAGGGGATTCCTCTCATCATGAGGGGAACACAGTCATCATCATCATCATCCACATTCTTATCATCTGCAACACCACGAACCCTAGTGGATCCTTCGGTGTATCGGTTGATCCATAGATCCATGTATTTCATTACCATTACCATAATGATTGTTGTCCCCATGTGTGAGTAGACTCGTTGTTCCCAGGGTATGGATGAACCGTAGTGTGTAAATGGATGTTTGATATTAGGATTTCATATCCTCTTTACATGTTTATGTTGATAATATTCATGAAATTGGGTGAAGCCGACCCCCAACGTATGCCGATTCTGGATGGAAGCTTATTACTATTGGCTAACTGTGTGCTTGTGGAGTTGGGTGACGTGGCATGCCCCTTCTCCTTTCGTAGCGGATAGTTGCAGTAGGGGGTAGAACGGAGACCACATTGGTTGCGTCCATGGGGACCTCTTTCCCCTTAATCGCCATTTGATAATCGGAGTGGGGAAGAACGGTGGTGGTGTATGGGATACAGAGATACCACGAGTATAAACGTATATGTACCTGCTCTGCCCACAAATAGAAACATGTAAAGTAGCTTAGGAATCCGAAATAGCTTTATGTTTAGGCACCGCCGTAGATGCACACTAGGGATTCCGGTCCCCTGGGAACTCTTTTAATCATTTGTCTCAATTCTAGTCATTTTACTTGTCATTTATTTCTGCTTATTTATTCACCTTTACACTTGCAACCTTATTATTATTACTGTTCTGGCGCCTAGTTCTTTTGGCGGCTTAAAAAATAAGCTGCCTACTCCCCAGCTTTTTTCATAAGCTGTCTACCTCATTTATTGGGGCTTCTGAACTAGTTATGGGATTACTAATCTAGAAGCCTCAAAAAAATTTAGGAGCGGCTTATTTTCTTAAGCTGGGGGGACAACTTATATTTTAAGTCGCCCGAAAGAACTGGCCCTAGATTTCTTACAATTTATAGGCACATCTTTTGCACCTTGCAATGTGCCAAAGAATGATTCCTGTGCTTCCTGTGGGATTGATACTCTTACTTCAAAAAGGGTACAACTAAACCATATGCACATTGTAGGATCTAGAAGTAGATGTGTCTAGAGGGGGGTGATTAGACACTTAATGCTAAAGTTGCAATTTTTTAAGCTTTTTCGGTTTAAGTGGAGTTTAGGCACAATTTCAACACACACAATACATATCAAGCAAGCATGCAAAGAGTATATGAGCAGCGGAATGTAAAGCATGCAACTTGCAAGAATGTAAAGGGAAGGGTTTGGAGAATTCAAACGCAATTGGAGACACGGATGTTTTTCCCGTGGTTCGGATAGGTGGTGCTATCCTACATCCACGTTGATGGAGACTTCAACCCACAAAGGGTAACGGTTGCGAGAGTCCACGGAGGGCTCCACCCACAAAGGGTAACGGTTGCGCGAGTCCACACAGGGCTCCACCCACGAAGGGTCCACGAAGAAGCAACCACCCACAAAGGGTCCACGAAGAAGCAACCTTGTCTATCCCACCATGGCCATTGCCCACACAGGACTTGCCTCACTAGCGGTAGATCTTCACGAAGTAGGCGATCTCCTTGCCCTTACAAACTCCTTGGTTCAACTCCACAATCTTGTCGGAGGCTCCCAAGTGACACCTAGCCAATCTAGGAGACACCACTCTCCAAGAAGTAACAAATGGTGTGTAGGTAATGAACTCCTTGCTCTTGTGCTTCAAATGATAGTCTCCCCAACACTCAACTCTCTCTCATAGGATTTGGATTTGGTGGAAAGAAGATTTGAGTGGAAAGCAACTTGGGGAAGGCTAGAGATCAAGATTCATATGGTAGGAATGGAATATCTTGGTCTCAACACATGAGTAGGTAGTTCTTTCTCGGAACATATGAGTTGGAATGGTGTATGCATTCTGATGGCTCTCTCATCGAATGAGGAGGAGGTGGAGGGGTATATATAGCCTCCACACAAAATCCAACCGTTACACACAGTTTTCCAATCTCGGTGGGACCGAATCAACAAACTCGGTCGGACCGAAAAGGTAAACCTAGTGACCGTTAGAGATTTCGGTGGGACCGACCGGATCAACTCGGTGGGACCGATGTGCTAGGGTTAGGGTAAATCCAAAACTCGGTTTGACCGATTACTCAAACTCGGTGGGACCGATTTGGGTAATAAGTGAAACTGAGATTTGGCCAAGCAAACTCGGTGGAACCGATTGCATATCTCGGTGGGACCGAGAATATTGCAATGGGTAACAGAGAGTTTGCAAGCCCATCTCGGTGAGACCGAGATCCCATCGGTGAGATCGAACTAATTAGGGTTTGGCAGTGGCTTATGACAAGTGAAACTCGGTGGCGCCGGATAGGAAGAATCGGTAGGACCGAGTTTGGCTTAGGGTTTAGGTCATACGTGGAAGTGGGAAAGTAGCTGAGGGTTTTGGAGCATATCACTAAGCACATGAAGCAAGAGGCTCATTAAGCAACACCTCATCCCTCCTTGATAGTATTGGCTTTTCCTAAAGACTCAATGTGATCTTGGATCACTAAAATGTAAAATGAGGAGTCTTGAGCTTGAAGCTTTAGCCAATCCTTTGTCCTTAGCATCTTGAAGGAGTTCCCACAACCTTTAGTCCATGCCACTCCATTGTTGAACTTATCTGAAACATGCTAGATCGAAATGTTAGTCCAACAAGAGATATGTTGTCATCAATTATCAAAACCACCTAGGGAGCACTTGTGCTTTCACACATGTAGGCTATCAAGCGTTTTCTGGCGCAGTTGCTGGGGAGCTGAGCGTTTTTGGTCTTAGTTCTGAGTTTGGTTTGAATCATGTGTACTAAGTTGTTTGCAGGTCTGGAACAATCATGGCTGAGTATGGACACAATTGTCAACTTGCAGCCGTGCGTCCTACAGGTCCACCTATTCAAGAAATGTTCACATCATTTGGTTGTAATCCCACTGGTGTAGCTTATGAGGTGAACCCAAGTGTACTTGAATTGTTGCATGGAAAACGGTTTAAAGGTGAGGAAGGTGAGCATCCTTATCATCATTTGCAATTTTTCGAAGATGTATGTGGGACATTTAAAATGAATGCTTGTAGTCCAGATGATATGAAATAGAAATTATTTCCTCACACACTGGCTAAAAAGACAAGGAATTGGTTAGTATCTCACCCTGCAGGAACCTTTGATACGTTGAGTAAACTAGCAGGAACTTTCTATCAGATTTTTATCTAGCAAAGAGATCTTATGAAGCAAGGAGGAGGATCTTAAACTTCCGACAGAGGCCTGGAGAAAGTCTGGTAAAAGCATATCAAGGGTACAAAATTTTATTGAATGATTTCCCTCATCATAAGCTCCCTAAATGGCTAGTGTTAAATCTTTTTAATGGAGGACTGCAATGTGACTCAAAGGAAGAACTAGATTTAGCATCTTTAGGTTCTTTTCTAAAAACAGAGGTCATGGAAGATTTGGAATTGTTAGAAGGGAAACTTGCTAATCATGAAGCTTGGGGAGCGATGAAGAAGAGGAGGGTAAAGTAGAAGTGGATTTTGATTACATAAAAGCTTATCTAAACTCAGGGAGAGTTTAATAAATAAGTAATGAATTATACCTTGACGCTGATGTTGTTTTAGGATTTGTTGAAAGCTATGCAGAGTACATGGAATTCCCAAAGAGGAAATGGGAGATATTGTTGGGGAATGTAGCATGCAATTCAAAAAAATTCCTACGATCGCGCAAGATCTATCTAGGAGATGTATAGCAACGAGAGGGGAGAGTGTGTCCACGTACCCTCGTAGATCGAAAGCAGAAGCATTAGGTTAACACGGTTGATGTAGTCGAACGTCTTCATGATCCAACCGATCCAAGTACCGAACGTACGGCACCTCCGTGTTCAGCACACGTTCAGCTCGATGACATCCCTCAAAATCTTGATCTAGCAAAGGGTCTAGGGAGAGTTCCGTCAGCACGATGGCGTGGTGAAGGTGATGGTGATGTGATCCGCGCAGGGCTTTGCCTAAGCACTACGACACTATAACCGGAGGAGTAAACTGTGGAGGGGGCACCCCACATGGCTAAGAGAACTATTGGTGTACCTTTGGGGTCACCCCCCATATATAAAGGAGGGGATGAGGAGGTGGCCGGCCCTAGGGGTGGCGCGCCATGGGAGGAGTCCTACTAGGACTCCTCTCCTAGTAGGATTCGTTGCCCCCCTTCCTTCAAACGGAGAGGGGAAATGGGAAAGAGGGGAGAGGGAGAAGGAAAGGGGGGCCACGCCCCCACCCCTTGACCAATTTGGATTGGGCAGGGGGAGGCGCGTGCGTCCTCTTATGGCCTTCCTCCCTCTCTCCACTATGGCCCATGAGGCCCATTAACTTTCCCTGGGGGGTGTAACCTTCCGGTACTCCAAAAAATCCCCGTACCTCTTCGGAACCATTCTGGTGTCCGTATATAACCTTACAATATATGAATCTTTACCTCTCGACCATTTCGAGACTCCTCGTCATGTCCGTGATATCATCCGGGACTCCGAACAAACTTCGGTCACCAAAACACACAACTCATAATACAAATCATCATCGAACGTTAAGTCTGCGGACCCTTCAGGTTCGAGAACTATGTAGACATGACCGAGACACATCTCCGGTCAATAACCAATAGGGAAACCTGGATGCTCATATTGGTTCCTACATATTCTTCGAAGATCTTTATTGGTCAAACCGCATAACAACTTATGCCATTCCCTTTGTCATTGGTATTTTACTTGCCCGAGATTCGATCATCGGTATCTTTATACCTAGTTCAATCTCGTTACCGGCAAGTCTCTTTACTCGTTCTGTAATGCATTATCCCGCAACTAACTCATTAGTCACATTGTTTGCAAGGCTTATAGTGACGTGCATTACCGAGAGGGCCCAGAGATACCTATCCGATACACGGAGTGACAAATCCTAATCTTGATCTATGCCAACCCAACAAACACCTTCGGAGATACCTATAGAGCATCTTTATAATCACACAGTTACGTTGTGAAGTTTGATAGCACACAAGGTGTTCCTATGGTATTCAGGAATTGCATAATCTCATTGTCAGAGGAATATGTATAAGTCATGAAGAAAGCAATAGCAATAAAACTAAACGATCATAATGCTAAGCTAACAGATGGTTCTTGTCCATCACATCATTCTCTAACGATGTGATCCCGTTCATCAAATGACAACACATGTCTATGGTCAAGAAGCTTAACCATCTTTGATTAACGAGCTAGACAAGTAGAGGCATACTAGGGACACTCTGTTTTGTCTATGTATTCACACATGTACTAAGTTTCCGGTTAATACAATTCTAGCATGAATAATAAACATTTATCATGATATAAGGAAATATAAATAACAACTTTTTTATTGCCTCTAGGGCATATTTCCTTCAATCTCCCACTTGCACTAGAGTCAATAATCTAGATTACATAGTAATGATTCTAACACCCATGGAGTCTTGGTGCTGATCATGTTTTGCTCGTGGAAGAGGCTTAGTCAACGGGTCTGCAACATTCAGATATGTATGTATCTTGCAAATCTCTATTTCTCCCTCCTTGACTTGATCGCGGATGGAATTGAAGCGTCTCTTGATGTGTTTGGTTCTCTTATGAAATTTGGATACCTTTGCCAAGGCAATTACTCTAGTATTGTCATAAAAGATTGTCATTGGAACCGATGCACTAGGTATTACACCTAGATCAGATATGAACTCCTTCATCCAGACTCCTTCATTTGCTGCTTCCCAAGCAGCTATGTACTCCGCTTCACACGTAGATCCCGCCATGACACTCTGCTTGGAACTACACCAACTGACAGCTCCACCATTCAATATAAATACGTATCCGGTTTGTAACTTAGAGTCATCCGGATTAGTGTCAAATCTTGCATCAACGTAACCATTTACGACAAGCTCTTTGTCACCCCCATAAACGAGAAACATATCCTTAGTCATTTTCAGGTATTTCAGGATATTCTTGACCGCTGTCCAGTGATCCACTCCTGGATTAGTTTGGTACCTCCCTGCTAAACTTATAGCAAGGCACACATCAGGTCTGCTACATAGAATTTCATACATGATAGAACCTATGGCTGAAGCATAGGGAAGGACTTTCATTTTATCTCTATCTTCTAAAGTGTCGGGCATTGAGTCTGACTCAACTTCACACCTTGTAACACAGGCAAGAACCCTTTATTTGACTGATCCATTTTGAACTTCTTCAAAACTTCATCAGGGTATGTGCTTTGTGAAAGCCTAATTAAGCGTCTTGATCTATCTCTATAGATCTTGATGCCCAATATACAAGCAGCTTCATCAAGGTCTTTCATTGAAAAATTCTTATTCAAGTATCCTTTTATGCTATCCAGAAATTATGTATTATTTCCAATCAACAATATGTCATCCACCTATAATATTAGAAATGCTACAAAGCTCCCACTCACTTTCTTGTAAATACAGGCTTCTCCAAAAGTCTGTATAAAACCATATGCTTTGATCACACTATCAAAGCGTATATTCCAACTCCGAGAGGCTTGCACCAGTCCATAAATGGATCGCTGGAGCTTGCACACTTTGTTAGCACCTTTAGGATAGACAAAAGCTTTTGGTTGCATCATATACAACTCTTCTTTAAGATATCCATTAAGGAATGCAGTTTTGACATACATTTGCCAAATTTCATAATCATAAAATGCGGCAATTGCTAACATGATTCGGACAGACTTAAGCATCGCTACTGGTGAGAAGGTCTCATTTAGTCAACTCCTTGAACTTGTCGAAAACCTTTTCCAACAAGTCGAGCTTTCTAGACAGTAACATTACCGTCAGCGTCAGTCTTCTTCTTGAAGGTACATTTATTCTCTATGGCTTGCCGATCATCGGTCAAGTCATCCAAAGTCCACACTTTGTTCTCATACATGGATCCCATATCAGATTTCATGGCCTCAAGCCATTTTGTGGAATCTGGGCTCATCATCGCTTCCTCATAGTTCATAGGTTCATCATGGTCAAGTAATATGACCTCCAAAACAGGATTACCGTACCACTCTGGTGTGGACCATAGTCTGGTTGACCTACGAGGTTCGGTAGTCACTTGATCCGAAGTTTCATGATCATCATCATTAGCTTCTTCACTAATTGGTGTAGGGATCACTGGAACTGACTTCTGTGATGAACTACTTTCCAATTCAGGAGAAGGTAAAATTACCTCATCAAGTTCTACTTTCCTCCCACTCACTTCTTTCGAGAGAAACTCCTTCTCTAGAAAGGATCCATTCTTAGCAACGAATATCTTGCCTTCGGATTTGTGATTGAAGGAGTAACCAATAGTTTCCTTTGGGTATCCTATGAAGACACATATCCCCAATTTGGGTTCGAGCTTATCAGGTTGAAGCTTTTTCACATAAGCATCGCAACCCCGAACTTTAAGAAATGGCAGCTTAGGTTTCTTGCCAAACCACAATTCATATGGTGTCATCTCAATGGATTTAGATGGTTCCCTATTTAACGTGAATGCAGCTATCTCTAAAGCATAACCCCAAAACGATAGCGGTAAATCGGTAAGAGACATCATAGATCACACCATATCTAATAAAGTACGGTTATGTTGTTCGGACACACCATTACGTTGTGGTGTTCCAGGTGGCGTGAGTTGCGAAACTATTCCACATTGTTTCAAATGAAGACCAAACTCATAACTCAAATATTCACCCCCACGATCAGATCATAGAAACTTTATTTGCTTGTGATGATGATTTTCCACTTCACCATGAAATTATTTGAACTTTTCAAATGTTTCAGACTTATGTTTCATTAAGTAGATATACCCATATCTACTCAAATCATCTGTGAAGGTTAGAAAATAACGATACCCCCCGTGAGCCTCAACACTCATCGGACGACATACATTAGTATGTATTATTTCCAATAAGTATGTGGCTTGCTTCATTGTTCCAGAGAATGGAGTCTTAGTCATCTTTCCCATAAGGCATGGTTCACAAGAATCAAGTGATTCATAATCAAGTGATTCCAAAAGTCCATCAGCATGGAGTTTCTTCATGCGCTTTACAACAATATGGCCTAAACAGTAGTGCCACAAATAAGTTGCACTATCATTATTAACTTTGAATCTTTTGGTTTCAATATTATGAATATGTGTATCACTACAATTGAGATTCAACAAAAATAGACCACTCATCAAGGGTGCATGACCCTAAAAGATATTACTCATATAAATAGAACAACCATTATTCTCTGATTTAAATGAATAACCATCTCGCATCAAACAAGATCCATATATAATGTTCATGCTCAACGTTGGCACCAAATAACAATTATTCAGGTCTGAAACTAATCCCGATGGTAGATGTAGAGGTAGCATGCCGATGGCGATCACATCAACCTTGGAACCATTTCCGACGTGCATCGTCACCTCGTCCTTAGCCAATCTTCATTTAATCCGTAGCCCCTGTTTCGAGTTGCAAATATGAGCAACAGAACCAGTATCAAATACCCAGCCACTACTACGAGCATTAGTAAGGTACACATCAATAACATGTATATCAAATATACCTTTCACTTTGCCATCCTTCTTATCCACCAAATACTTTGGGAACTTCCGCTTCTAGTGACCAGTCCCTTTGTAGTACAAGCACTCAGTTTCAGGCTTAGGTCCTGAGGGAGTCCTGGATTAGGGGGTATCCGGACAGCCAGATTATATCCTTTGCCGGACTGTTGGACTATGAAGATACAAGATTGAAGACTTCGCCTCGTGTCCGGATGGCACTCTACTTGGCGTGGAAGGCAAGCTAGGCAATACGGATATGTATATATCCTCCTTTGTAACCGACCTCGTGTAACCCTAGCCCCCTCCGGTGTCTATATAAACTGGAGGGTTTTAGTCCGTAGGAGAACATACAATCATACCATAGGGTAGCTTCTAGGGTTTAGCCTCTCCAATCTCGTGGTAGATCAACTCTTGTAATACTCATATCATCAAGAATAAATCAAGCAGGACATAGGGTTTTACCTCCATCAAGAGGGCCCGAACCTAGGTAAAACATCGTGTCCCTGCCTCCTGTTACCATCCGCCTTAGACGCACAGTTCGGGACCCCCTACCCGAGATCCGCCGGTTTTGACACGGACATTGGTGCTTTCATTGAGAGTTCCTCTGTGTCGTCGCCATTAGGCTTGATGGATCCCATGATCATCGATAGCGATGCAGTCTAGGGTGAGACTTTTCTCCCCGGACAGATCTTTGTGTTCGGCGGCTTCACACTACGGGCCAACTCGCTTGGCCATCTGGAGCAGATCGAAAGTTACGCCCCTGGCCACCGGGTCAGGTTTGGAAGCTTAAACTACACGGCCGATATCCGTGGAGACTTATTCTTCGACGGATTTGAGCCCCTGCCTTGTGCGCCACACGGTCACGATGAGTACGATCTAGCTCTACCATCGGACAATGTTCAGGAGATCGCACCGGCAGCTGCTCCGACCCTCAATTCGGAGCCAGTTACGCCATCCATGAACGGGTGGATAGACCCCGCCACGGAGGCCGTATCCTTTGCGGCGATCGAGCCGAATATCGACCTTACCCTTCACGAGAGTCGTGTTGCCAAACTGCCGGATCCTTCTCGGACACGGACTCCGAACCGCCTGTGCCCGTTCCTGTCGAATCCGATTGGGCGCCGATCATGGAGTTTACCTCCGCGGATATTTTTCAGCACTCGCCCTTTGGCGACATACTGAACTCATTAAGGTCTCTCTCCCTGTCAGGAGAGTCCTGGCTGAACTACGTCCGGCAGGATTGGGATGCGGATGACGAAGAAATTCGCCGCCCACCCACCACCCACTTAGTAGCCACTGTCGACGACTTAACCGACATGCTCGACTTCGACTCTGAAGACATCGATGGTATGGACGACGATGCGGGAGACGAAGAGGAACCATTGCCCACAGGACACTGGACATCCACCTCATCATACGATATATACATGGTGGACACACCCAAAGAAGGAAATGGCGACGAGACAACAGAGGATGACCCCTCCAAAAAGCAACCCAAGCGCCGGCGTCAGCGGCGCCGCTCTAAGTTCTTCCAAGGCAAAAGTGGTGATACCGGCACTGGAGATAATAGCACTTTGGACAGTGCCGAAGACAACAACAATCCCCTCCAGCAAGATTTAGGGCAGGAGGATGAAGGAGCCAGCCCGCCTGAGAGAGCGGCAGATGGAGAGGCGGAGGATGATAATTTCATGCCTCCCTCCGAAGACGAGGCAAGTCTCGACGAAGACGAATTCGTCGTGCCAGAGGATCCCATCGAACAAGAGTGCTTCAAGCGCCAGCTTATAGCCACGGCAAATAGCCTCAAGAAAAAGCAGCAGCAGCTTCAAGCTGATCAAGATTTGCTAGCTGATAGATGGACTGAAGTCCTGGCGGCTGAGGAATATAAACTCGAACGCCCCTCCAAGAGTTACCCAAAGTGCAGGTTGCTACCCCGACTGGAGGAGGTAGCACCGAAACCTACATCCCCGGCGTATGATGTGGCTGATCGGCCACCTCGTGGCCGCGACAGAGAGACATTCCAGCCAAAAGCTCAGCCAGCACCCCAACGCCATTCAAATAAAAAGGCATGGGGAAATACGCCAGACCTGCGAGACATATTGGAGGACAAAGCAAAACATGCAAGATCGATCTACGGATCACGAGGGCGCGCCACTATGCGTGACAATAATCGTCACGCCGGATACAGTAAAAGTAAGTCCGGCCGGGCCGAACGCAACGGGAAAGACTCATTCGAGCTGCGTCGCGACATAGCCTGGTAAAGAGGCGCCACACACCCCTTATGCTTCATAGATGAAGTAATGGATCATCAAATCCCAGAGGGTTTCAAACCCGTAAATATAGAATCATATGACGGCAGAACAGATCCCTCGGTATGGATCGAGGATTTCCTCCTGCACATCCACATGGCCCGTGGTGATGACCTACACGCCATCAAATACCTCCCACTCAAACTCAAAGGACCAGCTCGGCATTGGCTCAACAGCTTGCCAGCAGAGTCCATCGGCTGTTGGGAAGATCTGTAAGCCGCATTCCTCGACAACTTTCAGGGCACTTATGTGCGACCACCAGATGCCGATGACTTGAGCTACATAATTCAGCAGCCAGAGGAATCGGCCAGGCAATTCTGGACACGGTTCCTAACAAAGAAAAATCAAATCGTCGACTGTCCGAATGCAGAGGCCGTAGCAGCTTTTAAGCACAACATCCGCGACGAATGGCTCGCCCGGCACCTTGGCCAGGAAAAGCCGAAATCTATGGCAGCCCTCACGACACTCATGACCCGCTTCTGTGCGGGAGAGGACAGATGGTTGGCTCGTAGCAATAACATATCAAAGAACCATGGCACTTTGAATACCAAGGACAGCAACGGCAGGTCACGTCACAACAAACATAAGCGCCACATTAACAGCGACAATACCGAGGATACAGCAGTCAATGCCGGATTCAAAGGCTCTAAACCCGGTCAGCGGAAAAAGCCATTCAAAAGAAGCACTCCGGGCCCGTCCAGTTTGGACCGTATACTTGATCGCTTGTGCCAAATACACGGCACCCCGACAAGCCAGCCAACCACACCAACAGGGGTTGTTCGGTGTTCAAGTAGGCCGGCAAGTTAAATGCCGAAAATAAAGATAAGGGGTCACATAGCGATGACAAGGAGGAGCCCCGGCAGCCGAACACCGAAGGACAGAAGAGGTTCCCCCCTCAAGTGCGGATGGTGAACATGATATATGCAACCCACATCCCCAAGAGGGAGCGGAAGCATGCGCTCAAGGACGTATATGCGTTGGAGCCAGTCGCCCCAAAGTTCAACCCATGGTCTTCCTGTCCGATCACCTTCGACCGTAGGGACCACCCCACTAGCATCTGTCATGGCAGATTCGCCACATTGGTCCTAGACCCAATCATGGACGGATTTCAGCTCACTCGAGTCCTTATGGACGGCAGCAGCAGCCTGAACCTGCTTTATCAGGACACAGTGCGCAAAATGGGTATCGACCCCTCAAGGATCAAACCCACAAAAACGACCTTTAAAGGCGTCATACTAGGTGTAGAGGCCCATTGCACAGGCTCAGTCACACTGGAAGTGGTCTTTGGATCCCCGGATAACTTCCGAAGCGAAGAGTTAATCTTCGACATAGTCCCGTTCCGCAGTGGCTACCATGCACTGCTCGGGCGAACCACATTAGCAAGATTCAATGCGGTACCACATTATGCATATCTCAAGCTCAAGATGCCAGGACCTCGGGGGGTCATCACAGTCAATGGAAACACAGATTGCTCTCTCCGCACGAAGGAGCACACTACGGCCCTTGCAGCAGAAGCACAAAGAAGCCTCTTAAGGCAATCCACTAGTTCGGCGATTAAGGACCCGGACAACTTCAAGCGCGCCCGGAGTAATCGGCAACTAGACCGCCTGGCACGTTTCGAGCTCGCATAGCAATGCGGCCCCCACCCCGGTCCCAGCCAAACGGCGAAATCCGTGCCACGCATACATAATTACGCTTTAAAAATACCATGGGCACAGGCGGGGAGAGGCGCACAACTACGGCACGCCCCAAGACGCGGCTTAAACCGCCCTAGGGGCTTCCCGCATTGTTATTTTTCTCTTTTTGGGACTTTAATCTCTGGAAACCCTGTCCAGCAGCATGATTGCCGAACACATGATGCAGCAACCAAGGAGGCAGAAAGCTACGTCACACCACAGAACTCCCAGGTGGATTACGATAACGAGTGAAATATTTGCTTTAATACTATTCCTCAGCTTGCCCTTGGAAGGGACATGTCAAACAGTCCAACTTTTTGCTTATCGCACTACTTGTATCATTCTGCTTTAACGCACCTTTTTGAATAAACAATGCATAGCATTAAGACTATTATTGCATTCTTCCTTTTCATATATATGTTCATTCACGACATCTAGCACCCGTACACTCTGGTACGGCCAATACGCTAGGGGCTTAAGCATACCCCATAATACGGCGTGAGAAGTCCGAACACTTTCGAGAGTGTGGCACCCCGAACTTATAGCATTATATGCATCAGCTCCGAATCATGTCTTGGGTCAATAGTTGGGTTTGCCCGGCTCCCATGTTTCGGTACCTTACATTCTGCTATACCAGCTAAGGTTGCACTGGGAGAACTACTGCGATTGTGCCCCGGTTCTGCTGGGCTAAGCACCTCAGTAGAGAAAGCTAAAACTGACTGTCATGATAAGGCGAGAGACTGGTCGCTGTTTGAGAGGTTTCAAGTCCCTAAAGACTTATGTCACTTAGAGCGAGGAGTCGGCCCTGTCCGGCTTAAGGCGTGTATCGCGCCCCAAATTTGGCCTTCCGAATACTAGGGACTTCGCCGAAATTTAAAATTATAGAATTCTATGGCTAAGTGAGAGTGATAACGCATTATGGTCCGATTGCCTTGTTCGTTGTGCCGAGCACCTCCCTCGAAGGACCCAACAATGGGAATAAGAGTGCTCAGGTTTATCCCGAACACCCCAGCACTCGTGGCGTGGGGGCAGAAGCCGACGACTAGCCATCTCTCATATTTGATAAACAGCCGAACAGAAGGTAATATTTTAAATTCAGACAAGCGTTGCATAGCGCATATGAACAAGTATTCATAATACAGGATCACACGAGCAAGTTTACTCAAATATTACATCTTTCGTACACTCGTCCGCTACGAGACGGGCACCCTTCAGGACAACCTCATAGTACATCTCGGGATGGTGATGCTCCTTGCCCTACGGCGGCCCTTCCTTCACCAGCTTCACGGCATCCATCTTGGCCCATTGCACCTTCACACGGGCGAAAGCCCGGCGTGCACCTTTGATGCAGACGGACCACTTGATGACTTCCAGCCGTGGGCAGGCATCCACAAGCCGCCTCACCAGGCCGAAGTAGCTGTTGGGAAGGGCGTCGCCAGACCACATCCGGACTATAAAGCCCTTCATGGCCTGTTCGGCCGCCTTGTGCAGCTCGACCAGTTGCTTCAGCTGGTCGCTCAAAGGCATCGGGTGTTCGGTCCCAGTATACTGAGACCAGAACAGCTTCTCCATTGAGCTTCCCTCCTCGGCCTGGTAAAATTGTGCGGCATCCGACACGCTGCGGGGCAAATCTGCGAATGCTCCTGGAGAGCTCCGGATTCGGGTAAGTAACAAGTAATTTACTTTCACATGCTTGCTTTGCATATAGAATGCCTTACCCGCCGCTACCTTCTTCATCGCATCAATCTCCTGGAGGGCCTTTTGGGCTTCGGCCTTGGCATTCTTTGCGCTCTCGAGGGCCGCGGCAAGCTCGGACTCTCGCGTCTTCAAGTCAAGCTCCAACGCCTCGTGCTTCGTCACGAGAGCGTGGAGCTCTTGCTGCACCTCGCCCACCCGTGCCTCCCGCCTTTCCCGCTCGGTGCGCTCCTTGGCCGCTTTGTTTTTGGCCTCGGATAGCGTTTGCTTTAGGGTCGCCACCTCGGTCGTGGTCCCTGGCAAATTTACGATGATCCTGTCATTTTGCAATCACATTCTTTTTTATATATCCATAGACTAGTTATTACTTACCTTTGTTCTCCTCGAGCTGCCTCATGACAAGGCCGAGCTCTTCCTTGGACCCTTCGAGGTCCTGCTTCAGTGCGGCGACCTCCACAGTCAGTGCGGCAGAGACCAGCAGCGAAGCCTGCATACGCATATAGACATATTTATATTAGACTCCTGCGATATTGTTTGATCCTCTGTTCGGCTTTTCTTTGTGAACACCGAACTGAGCATCAGGGGCTACTGTCTATGCGGTAATATTTTTCCTATATTTCAAATACTTACCTCAAAGCCTGTCAGAAGGCTGGCACAGGCTTCAGTCAGTCCGCTCATGGCGGACTGAACCATCTGGATCACTGCACTCATAATAGTGCGGTGCTCTTTGTCGATGGAAGCGTTGCGAAGCGCTCCCAGCAGATTGTCCGGTGCCTCTGGATGGACAGAGGTCACTGGCACAGGCGTCTTGCCCCTTTTGGAAGGAGGCCGCCTGCCTGAGTCCGGAACCACTGGAGGTTCCGCCGCGGTGTTCGGCTGAGGGCCGAACTCGGAGCCCTCGGGAGCCTTGCTCCTCCTGCTCCCGGAGTCTGGAAGGTCACCTTGAGGCGCCTCCGGGACTGTCTCCCCTCGACCCGGTGCCTCTTGAGACAATACCTCGGCGTTGTCCATAGGGCAAGGGGAGGTGGTGGTCGGAAGTGGGCCGCTATTCATATCCGACGAGCCCAGGGAGCCGTCCGACGAGGATACATCGATACGGGCTCGTGGCGGTCTGCATAATCATAATTCGGCATTAGGAGAAGCAGTGCGACAAAGGTATGCTATGAGTTACTCTAGTGTCCGAATACTTATGACTTCGCCAGGGGCTTGGCCCTGAGCAGCCACTCGTCTTCGCCTTCAGCGGCGGTGGTGGAGTAGTCCGGAAGGAGGGTCATCCCCTTCTTGGACCCTTCGCCCCCCCCGGTCGGGGCAGCCTTCCTTTTCTTGTCTCCCCCGACTGAAGGGGGAGCATCTTCATCTTCCTCCTCATCTTTGGGGGAGGAGTGCATTGCGGAGTTATCGGACGATGAGTCCGATAACACCCGGCGTCGGGAACTCTTTCAGGTTCCCTTGGCGTTCTTGGTCTTCTCCGGCACCTTGTAAGGATCCGGAGTCAGCATCTCCGTCAGGAGAGCGTCCGCACTGTCTTCGGGCAGAGGGGCCGGACAGTTAACCTGCCCCGACGTCTCCACCCAGTCCTATCAAAGGCATGGAGCTCAGACCTCGCACATGGTTAATAAATATCCTACCGGATGTATAGAACTCACCGAATGCGCTAGGCGCTTCGCGCTTAGTCCGCGGTCCTCGGTGAGAGAGGGAGGGATCTCGGCGCCCTTGAACAACACCCTCCAGACGTCCTTGTGCATCATGTCGAAGAGCTCGCTCAGAGTCTGGTGCTGGGCCGGGTCAAACTCCCACAAGTTGAAATCCCATTGTTGACACGGGAGGATCCGGCGGATGAGCATGACCTGGACTATGTTGATAAGCTTGAGCTTCTTGCCTGCCATATTCCGGATACATTTCTGGAGTCCGTCCAGCTCCACTGATGAACCGCAGGACAGGCCCTTCTCTTTCCAGGAGGTAAGCCGCGTGGGGATTCCGGATCGAAACTCGGGGGCCGCCACCCAGTTGGTGTCGCGCAGCTCGGTGATGTAGAACCACGCTGATTGCCACCCCTTTATGGTCTCCACGAAGGAGCCTTCAAGCCATATAACATTGGGCATCTTGCCCACCATGGCTCCGCCGCATTCTGCTTGTTGGCCTCCCACCACCTTCGGCTTGATATTGAAGGTCTTTAACCACAGGCCGAAGTGGGGCCGGATGCGGAGGAAAGCCTCACACACGACGATGAACGCCGAAATGTTGAGGATGAAGTTCGGGGCCAGATCATGGAAGTCCAGCCCGTAGTAGAACATAAGACCACGGACGAATGGATGGAGGGGAAACCCCAGTCCGCGGAGGAAGTGGTGGAGGAAAACTACCCTCTCGTGAGGTTCCGGGGTAGGGACGATCTGCTCCGCAGTGGGCAGCCGATGCGCGATATTCGCGGCTAAGTATCCGACTCCGTGCAGCTTCTTGATGTGTCCCTCCGTAACGGAGGGAGCCATCCATTTGTGTCCCGCTCTGGACATGATTGGAGAAGGTTGATGGGAAGGATGTGGACTTGGGTGTTGGAGCTCGAGTGCGCAAGAATGGATGAGCAAGGAGGAAGAAGGCGTGGGTAGAAAAAGGTTAAACCTTGTCCCTTTATAAGGGCGGCCGAAACTATGCACCCCCACTAGCCTGGTAAAACTTGCTTATCCCCCAAGTGCCATGATCGATGGCGCGGTTGGGTTACCCACGCCCGTATTGATGAGAATCCCGTAATAAGGGGGACACGATATCTACTTTGACAAGACGTGTCAAGAAACTGCCTCGTGATACGTCTCCAATGTATCTATAATTTTTGATTGCTCCATGCTATATTATCTACTATTTTGGACTATATTGGGCTTTATTTTCCACTTTTATATTATTTTTGAGACTGACCTATTAACCGAAGGCCCAGCCCAGAATTGCTGTTTTTTTTGCCTATTTCAGTGTTTCGAAGGAACGGAATATCAAACGGAGTCCAAACGGAATAAAACATTTGGGAACGTGATTTTCTCGCCGAACATGATCCAGGAGACTTGGACCCTACTCCAAGGAGTCAAAGAGGCGGTCACGAGGGTGGGGGGCGCCCCCCCTAGGGCGCGCCCCTGCCTCGTGGGCCCCTTGATGCTCCACCGACGTACTCCTTCCTCCTATATATACCTACGTACCCCCAAACGAATAGATAAGGAACCAAAAACCCAATTCCACCGCCACAACTTTCTGTATCCATGAGATCCCATCTTGGGGCCTGTTCCGGAGCTCCGCCGGAGAGGGCCGTCATCACGGAGGGCTTCTACATCATCATAGCCCCTCCGATGAAGTGTGAGTAGTTTACCTCAGACCTTCGGGTCCATAGTTAGTAGCTAGATGGCTTATTCTCTCTTTTTGGATCTCAATACAAAGTTATCCCCCTCTCTTGTGGAGATCTATTCGATGTAATCTTCTTTTTGCGGTGTGTTTGTTGAGACCGATGAATTGTGGGTTTATGATCAAGTCTATCCATGAATAATATTTGAATCTTCTCTGAATTCTTTTATGTATGATTGGTTATCTTTGCAAGTCTCTTCGAATTATCCGTTTGGTTTGGCCAACTAGATTGGTAGTTCTTGCCATGGGAGAAGTGCTTAGCTTTGGGTTCGATCTTGCGGTGACCTTTCCCAGTGACAGAAGGGCAGCAAGACACGTATTGCATCGTTTCCATCGAGGATAACAAGATGGGGTTTATTTCATATTGCATGAATTTATCTCTCTACATCATGTCATCTTGCTTAAGGCGTTACTCTGTTTTTAACTTAATACTCTAGATGCATGCTCTATAGCGGTTGATGAGTGGAGTAATAGTAGTAGATGCAGAATCGTTTCGGTCTACTTTTGACGGACGTGATGCCTATATACATGATCATGCCTAGATATTCTCATAACTGTGCTCAATTCTGTCAATTGCTCAACAGTAATTTGTTCACCCACCATATAATACTTATGCTCTTGAGAGAAGCCACTAGTGAAACCTATGGCCCTCAGGTATATTCTCATCATATCAATCTCCATCACTTTAACCTTGCTTTGCTTTTTACTTGCCTTTACTTTTCACTTTGCATCTCTATACCAAAAATACCAAAAATATTATATCTATCAGATCTCACTCTCGTAAGTGACCGTGAAGGGATTGACAACCCCTAATCACGTTGGTTGCGAGTAGCTATCGTTTTGTGCAGGTACGAGGGACTTGAGCGTGGCCTCCTACTGGATTGATACCTTGGTTCTCAAAAACTCAGGGAAATACTTACGCTACTTTGCTGCATCATCCCTTCCTCTTCGGGGAAAACCAATGCAAGATCAAGAGGTAACAAGAAGGATTTCTGGCGTCGTTGCCGGGGAGTCTATGCAAAAAGTCAACATACCAAGTACCCATCACAATCCCTATCTCTCGCATTACATTATTTGCCATTTGCCTCTCGTTTTCCTCTCCCCCACTTCACCCTTGCCGTTTTATTCGCCCTCTCTCTCTCTCTCTATCCTCCCTCTCCTTTCCGCTTGCCTTTTCGTTTGCTTGTCGTCATGACTAGTCTCATATCTTCTCCGTTGTCTCCCGAGAGTGAAGTTCTAAATTTTAAACAAAGGGAGGGGGGAAATCTAAAAGATGCTTGGTATAGAATTTGCAATGCTCAAAATAGATCTACCAGGAAGCAATCTACCTTAGTTCTTCTCCGCAAATTTTATGTAGGTGTTAATCCTTGGTATAGATATATCCTCGATACCATTACCGGAGGGAACTTCTTGGGTAGCCATACTTTTGATACTTATAATGCTATGTTAGATTTATTTGGCTCACCACCTCTTTTGGTTAATGGAACCATGTTAACATTGGAGCATGTTATGAAAAGACTTGAAATTATTGAAAATAAAGTTGCTACTATTGAATTAATTGAAAATCTAGATAAAAAAATACACAATCAAATTACTCAATATGGATCTAAGGTAGGAATGACTTTGAAAAATATTAAGGAAAAGGAACCCATAGTTAATGAGAAGATAAACTTAGATTCTACTAGAATTGATAAACTTGAGGGTATCATTACAAACTTGGGAACCGCTTTTTCTTCCATAAAGAATACTCCAAGTCCTCCTACTAAAATTGCCACGCTTATGTATGTTCCTAAAAATAAGGGTGAATCATCTACTAAGGAAACTGCGGATCTTAAATCTATAAGTATTCATCCCAATCTTTTTGCTATCATTAAGGAACCAATTGCTACAAATGAATTTTTCGACCTTGTGCCTAAAAGTTTGATAATCCCTAGAAAGAAAGAAATTCCTAAGGGAAATAGATGCCTCATCGAAGAATTGCCTACCAAAGACGGCAATACCTAGATCTATCCTCGCTTTTATGCCTAGCTAGGGGCGTTAAACGATAGCGCTTGTTGGGAGGCAACCCAATTTTGTTTTTATTCCTTGCTTTTTTCTCCTGGTTAGTAATAAATAAATTATCTAGCCTCTGTTTTGGTTGTGTTTTTTCTGTGTTTAATTAGTGTTCGTGCCAAGTAGAACCGTCGGGAAGACTTGGGGAAAGTCTTGTTGAACTTGCTATAAAAAAAAGAAACTTTAGCGCTCACGAGAACTGCTGTCATTTTTATTTGAAGAATGATATTTAGTTAATTATTTTTTCAGATGATTAATAGATAAATTCCTCACTTCCATCAATTTATTTTATAATTTTTTGGGTTCCAGATCTTGCTCTAGCTACAGATTACTACAGACTGTTCCGTTTTTGACAGATTCTGTTTTTCGTGTGTTGTTTGCTTATTTTGATGAATCTATGGCTAGTAAAATAGTTTATAATCCATAGATAAGTTGGAATACAGTAGGTTTAACACCAATATAAATAAAGAATTAGTTCATTACAGTACCTTGAAGTGGTCTTTTGTTTTCTTTCGCTAACGGAGCTCACGAGTTTTCTACTTTAAGTTTTGTGTTGTGAAGTTTTCAAGTTTTGGGTGAAATCTTTTGATGGATTATGGAACAAGGAGTGGCAAGATCCTAAGCTTGGGGATGCCCATGGCACCCCCAAGATAATCCAAGGACACCAAAAAGTCAAAGCTTGGGGATGCCCCGGATGGCATCCCCTCTTTCGTCCACTTCCATCGGTAATTTACTTGGAGCTATATTTTTATGCACCAACATGATATGTGTTTTACTTGGAGCGTCTTGTATTATTTTTATCTTTGTGTTTTAGTATACCACAATCATCCTTGCTGTACACACCTTTTGAGAGAGCCATACATGAATTAAAATTTGATAGAATACTCTATGTGCTTCACTTATATCTTTTGAGCTAAGTAGTTTTGCTCTATGTGCTTCACTTATATCTTTTGAGCTAAGTAATTTTGCTCTATGTGCTTCAATTAGATATTTTAGAGCACGGTGGTGGATTTGTTTTAAAGATACTATTGATCTCTCATGCTTCACTTAAATTATTTTGAGAGTCTCAATAGCATGGTAATTTGCTTAATAATAACATGCTTGGTATTCAAGATTTGTGAAACTTTCTTTTGAGTGTGTTGAATACTAAGAAAAGTTGGATGCTTGATAATTGTTTTGAGATATGGAGGTAATAATATCAAAGTCATGCTAGTAGAGTAATTGTGAATTTGAGAAGTGCTTGAGTTAAAGTTTGCAAGTCCCATAGCATGCACGTATGGTAAACGTTATGCAACAAATTTGAAACATGAGGTGTTATTTGATTGTCCTCCTTATGAGTGGCGGTCGGGGACGAGCGATGGTCTTTTCCTACCAATCTAACCCCCTAGGAGCATGCGTGTAGTGCTTGGTTTTTTATGGCTTGTAGATTTTTGCAATAAGTATATGAGTTCTTTATGACTAATGTTGAGTCTATGGATTATACGCACTCTCACCCTTCCATCATTGCTAGCCTCTACGGTACCGTGCATTGCCCTTTCTCACATCGAGAGTTGGTGCAAACTTCGCCGGTGCATCCAAACCCCGTGATATGATACGCTCTTTCACACATAAACCTCCTTATATCTTCCTCAAAACAGCCACCATACCTACCTATTATGGCATTTCCATAGCCATTCCGAGATATATTGCCATGCAACTTTCCACCATCCAGTTTATCATGACACATCCATCATTGTCATATTGCTTAGCATGATCATGTAGTTGACATAGTATTTGTGGCAAAGCCACCGTTCATAATTTTTTTTCATACTTGTCACTCTTGATTCATTGCATATCCCGGTACACCGCCGGAGGCATCCATATAGAGTCATACTTTGTTTTAGAATCGAGTTGTAATCATTGAGTTGTAAATAAATAAAAGTGTGATGATCATCATTTAATAGAGCATTGTCCCAAAAAAAGAGAAAGGCCAAAGAAAAAAGAAGGCCCAAAAAAGGGGGCAATGCTACTATTCCTTTTTCCACACTTGTGCTTCAAAGTAGCACCATGTTCTTCATATAGAGAGTCTCTTGAGTTTTCACTTTCGTATACTAGTGGGAATTTTCATTATAGAACTTGGCTTGTATATTCCAACAATGGGCCTCCTCAAGTGCCCTAGGTCTTCGTGAGCAACCAAGTTGGATGCACACCCACTTAGTTTCTTTTGTTGATCTTTCATACATTTATAGCTCTAGTGCATCCGTTGCATGGCAATCCCTACTCCTTGCATTAACATCAATTGATGGGCATCTCCATAGCCCATTGATTAGCCTCGTTGATGTGAGACTTTCTCCCTTTTTGTCTTCTCCACATAACCCCCATCATTCTATTCCACCCATAGTGCTATATCCATGGCTCACGCTCATGTATTGCGTGAAAGTTTATGAGTTTGAAATTATTAAGGTATGAAACAATTGCTTGGCTTGTCATCGGGGTTGTGCATGATGAGAGAATTCTTGTGTGACGAAAATAGAGCATGACTAAACTATATGATTTTGTAGGGATAAACTTTCTTTGGCCATGTTACTTTAAGAAAACATAATTGCTTTGTTGGTTTGCTTGAAGTATTATTATTCTTTATGTCAATATGAAATTTTGTCTTGAATCTTCCTAATCTGAATATTCATACCACAATTAAGAAGATTTGCATTGAAATTATGCCACGTAGCACTCCGCATAAAAAATTCTCTTTTTAAAATTTACCTACTCGAGGACGAGCAGGAATTAAGCTTGGGGATTCCTGATACGTCTCCAACGTATCTATAATTTTTGATTGCTCCATGCTATATTTTCCACTTTTATATTATTTTTGGGACTAACCTATTAACCGAAGGCCCAGCCCAGAATTGCTGTTTTTTGCCTATTTCAGTGTTTCGAAGAAACGGAATATCAAACGGAGTCCAAACGGAATAAAACCTTCGGGAACGTGATTTTCTCGCCGAACGTGATCCAGGAGACTTGGACCCTTTTGTCCGTATTTGCCTTGCTTGCTCCACTCGCTCCTTTCAGCTGGCTCTCTCTCCTCTCAGGAACGACCGTGGTCCTAGCTACAGTATGGGAGTCAAAGCGATAAGGCCGGTTGGCCGTGTTGGCGATTGTGGCTAGCGGAACGCCCTCTTTGCGAAGGCAGGCGAGTTCCCTAGCTGCTCCGTTGGAGCCTCTCATGACTGTCCACTACACGACTCGTACCTTCTCCTCTATATCTATAATTACCTACGATATCTCCCCAAATACTCGAACATGATAAAGAGCAGCTCCAACAAACATAGACTCTGAAATTCATCCCCGCCCTATCAAAGTCTCATTCTCGCTTATGCGCATTGTGTAGAATCATCTTTGCGGGCGCTGAATGCCGCGTGCGTCCGCTCGAGAGAGGGGCGCCGTGCGATTCACGGGTACGGCCTGATCTAATCTAACCGATTCGAAGTAAGCCCGCCTGACCTGAGTCGAACTGTGTGAGGGTAGGTTTTACCTCAGAATCTTTCCGCATGTTGCCTAGTTCTATGATTACGTCTAGATCTCGCTTCTATACGTCATTTTCGGTGGATCTTCATTCGACAAAAGCCTTCCGCCCCTCTCTTGGTGGAGTACTCTTATTTCGATAGTTGTATCTCTGTTATTTGTGGCCCAAGGTGGTTTTTATTGAGAACGTGATGTATGCATAGGGTTTATATGAGGTCCTCACAGTCTCATCTATTTGCATCTATCTATAATGCTTGCTTCGTAATTCTTTGCTATATGTGTGTATGAATAGAGTTATCTTGGATACATTCTCTTCAAATTATCTTTGGTTCTTGAGCCACCTCAGACTCTAGTGATATTCTGCCTATGAGAGAGAAGTTGACTGTTAGATATTTCTAGTCGATTCACTATCTTGCAGGATTTCCCGTTGCGCCATGTTGGCCAGATTCGAACACGACGAAACCCGTTTGCAACGGTGGACGTGGGGGAACTCGAAGAGACATCTTATTTACTACCGTCGTCTTAAGTAAACAAAGATGCAAAACATGATAAACATCAAATGCAATCAAATAATAATAATGTGACATGATATGGCCAATATCACATAGCTCCTTTGATCTCCATCTTGGGGCTCCATGATCATCTTGTCACCGGCATGACACCATGATCTCCATCATCATGATCTCCATCATTGTGTCTCCATGAAGTTGCTCGCCAACTATTACTTCTACTACTATGGCTAACGTGTTTAGCAATAAAGTAAAGTAATTTACATGGCGTTTCTCAATGACACGCAGGTCATACAAAAATAAATAAGACAACTCCTATGGCTCCTGCCGGTTGTCATACTCATCGACATGCAAGTCGTGATTCCTATTACAATAGCATGAACATACTCATACATCACATATAGATCATTCATCATTCATCACAACTTTGGCCATATCATATCACAAAGCACTTGCTGCAAAAACAAGTTCAACTCAATACAATGTCGCATCCTAATTGTTATATTGCGTTTTACGCTTCTTTAGCAATGTTAATTTATCTTCTTAGATGCATTGATTGGATAGTTGGGGGTCGGCTGAAGTGAAGGGGTGGTCTAGGATAAGTTAAGTCAGGTATGTATTGTCTAACGGACTATACGGTTTGATACAAGCCACTCCAACTAGTGACTTGTTTCACTTCTATACCTTTCATAAGGACCTGTTCATCGGAATTGCTCGCTCCCAGGACATAAACAGGATTTGAGAGAGATGAGAGGGCACCTATACCTGCATAACGCCACCTTATAGTCACGTATGTCCCTTTGCGCATGGTTAGTCGCTTGTGACTCAACCTCATGGTCTCAATGCCTGACGAACGTATACGTTGTTGATCAAGGTTTGTGGTCGCGGCGCTCGCCCACAAATGTCGTATGATATGTGCATAGTATACCCACAAGCGACTAGTAAACGGCTAAGAGAAGAATTTAATGCTCATTGACATCTGCGACCCGAAGCCACACTATATGTTGTGAGTATCCCTATCGCGCATAAGTAGGACTCCGCTACCGGAGCCGGTTTTCTATGCCAAGTTTGTCTGCGGAATAACCGAGTAGCTATGCAAAACAAAAGTTTCCTCCTCGGTTATCACCACATTTTCCCTCTTTGAGCATTGTTTTCTTATTTATCTTGCCATATTACTCTTCAGCGTGATGTGTCTTGTACTCGTATACCACATACCACATATATATTAGTATCCTCTAGTGCAGATCCATCACTCTCGGTTAAAGTGACCAGGTGATAAGGTGATATGACGACCCGTAGATCGGCGATTGGATGTGGCGGATTTAGCGTTTCGTTTTCCGTGTGCACGCGTGGTAATCTCCGAGGATTTGCACGCAACGTTGCCCACTCCACTCGGATTGGGAATAGCGTTGGCTCTCTCCGACGGTATCAAATGAGGTGCGGAGTCAGAATACTTTATGCGTTACTATTGTGCGATCTTCTCCCTCCTCCTTCCTTTCTTGTCTGGGCAAAAACCAACGGCAAGTGCGGAAGAAGGGTGTGAATAGGACAACCGAGTGCGCGTCTATGTGCGCGCGGTAGTGAGCAGAAGGCAACGAGCGTAGTTGTAGTATATACTTGGGGCCATGGGCATTATGACTGTCGTGTATTGCTTCACCCGATACCGTGGCTTCAGCCGTCAGTCAGACTTTAGAATGTGGTGTGGAATAATTGTGTCTCTCTATGATGAGTATGTGGTAATTTATTGTTGGCGAGGGATCGGTACACATAATGCTATAGATGTGATATAACAAACTCCTCCTCTCTGTTGCGGTGGTTATGGGAGTCGGAGGAGGAAACCCCGCTCTTGCCTAATGTCCATCCACAACACACTGTGCCAGCGTGAACTTCATCGTTCGTCGTGGAAGGCTGGGGTTTTAGCGCGCTAGTAAGGGAGTCATGGATGTAGGGGGGTAGGTCGCCGGGCCTAGCCGGCGTTTCTATCTCGTGGCGCGGACTGTTGGTGGGCTAGTGGGATACAGAGTCCTAGGAGAGCTTGTCGCTCGTGTCCGCGATGGACTTCTTCGCCGCAGTGGAAGGGGCAAGTAGGCGGGTAAGTCGTCGTCTGTAGATCTTCTTTCCTTGTTACAACCTGACCTCGTGGTAAGCCATAGCTCGCTGCCTGGTGTGTCTAGTATAAAAGCCGGAGGTTTATCGTAGCCGACGACGACATTACGATCAGTCCATAGAGGCGTTAGCTTCTTAGGGTTTACGTCCTCTCGAGTCTCGTGCGTAGCTCACTCCTGTGGAGATACTAATAGGTCATCAAGGCCCACAACTCAGAGGCGGACGGCGAACGTCGTTTCGGGTCGTGTCCCCACCTCCATCAAGAGGGGATACGAAACCCTGGGTAAAAACAGTCGATTGTCCCTGCTGCATCTCGTCCCATCGCCTTAGACGAACACTCAGTTTCTGGACCCCTCCCTGGAGATCCTGGGCCGCTATTTGACACCTAGAGACCAGGTTCTCAACCTTGTGAATCAATTTTCCCAATGTACGCAGTGTTACTTTGCTTGCGTTTGTCTTCTCGAAAGTTTCCTTCCTTCCCTGATTGCCCTTGCTTTCTGTGAAAAGTGGTCTTGGGTAGACCTCTTCAAACACTTTGCATGCGTGCCTTCTGTGTCTATCCTCGCCAAACATATTCAGGAGATCACGAAGACGTCTTACCGATAATTGTCTTTTCCATCCCTTCGTTGCTATTAGTCATTCACTCAAAGAACGCCTTTCCTAGTCCTGGTAGGCAGATGACTGAAGACTTTCGATCGAGAGACCTATCATCGGGAAGGATTACCACGCCACAGCTAGAGGTCGATGAATGTGTCTTATATCTTCCTTAGCAGTGTTATAGTTCATCACGAAGCTCTTGTAGCTTGGTGGCAGTGATGGAGAATTCTGTCTAATGACGCAATCATCCTGGAAGATTAACTCCCATTGAATCAAGTGATTGTTATACCCAGACATTTTGAGTATATGCTCACTGACAGAACTGTTCTCCTCCATCTTGCAGCTATAGAACTTATTGGAGACTTCATATCTCTCAATCCGGGCATTTGCTTGAAATATTAACTTCAACTCCTGGAACATCTCATATGCTCCATGACGTTCAAAACGTCGTTGAAGTCCCGATTCTAAGCCGTAAAGCATGGCACACTGAACTATCGAGTAGTCATCAGCTTTGCTCTGCCAGACGTTCATAACATCTGGAGTTGCTTAGCAGGCAGGGCTGGCACCCAGCGGTGCTTCCAGATGAATTCTTCTGTGCAGCAATGAGGATAATCCTCAAGTTATGGACCCAGTCCGTGTATTGCTTGAGGATAATCCGTAATTCTTCTGTGCAGCAATGAGGATATCCACTCACGTTACAGACCCTAGCTTGTGTAGTTGCTATCTATCAGTCTTCAACTTAGCTTTTCTCTATAACGCATTAAAATTCAAGGAACAGTAGCACGGGCCATTGATCTACAACAACATAGATATGCAAAAACTATCAGGTACTAAGTTCATGATAAATTAAAGTTCAATTAATCATATTACTTAAGAACTCCCACTTAGATAGACATCCCTCTAGTCATCTAAATGATCACGTGATCCATATCAACTAAACCATGTCCGATCATCACGTGAGATGGAGTAGTTTTCAATGGTGAACATCACTATGTTGATCATATCTACTATATGATTCACCGTACCTTTCTCAGTGTTCCGAGGCCATATCTGCATATGCTAGGCTCGTCAAGTTTAACCCGAGTATTCTACACGTGCAAAACTGGCTTGCACCCATTGTATGTGAACATAGAGCTTATCACACCCGATCATCACGTGGTGTCTCGCACGACGAACTGTAGCAACGGTGCATACTCAGGGAGAACACTTATCTTGAAATTTAGTGAGGGATCATCTTATAATGCTACCGCCGTACTAAGAAATAAGATGCATAAAAGATAAACATCACATGCAATCAAAATATGTGACATGATATGGCCATCATCATCTTGTGCCTTTGATCTCCATCTCCAAAGCACCTCTCATGACACTCCGTCACCGGCGCGACACCTTGATCTCCATCGTAGCATCGTTGTCGTCTCGCCAATCTTATTGCTACCACGACTATCGCTACCGCTTAGTGATAAAGTAAAGCAATTACATGGATTGCATTTGCATACAATAAAGCAGACAACCATAAGGCTCCTGCCAGTTGCCGATAACTTTTACAAAACATGATCATCTCATACAACAATTATATCTCATCACTGTCTTGACCATATCACATCACAACATGCCCTGCAAAAACAAGTTAGACGTCCTCTACTTTGTTGTTGCAAGTTTTACGTGGCTGCTACTGGGGCTTCTGCAAGAACCGTTCTTACCTACGCATCAAAACCACAATGATTTTTCGTCAAGTGTGCTGTTTTAACCTTCAACAAGGACCGGGCGTAGTCAAACTCGATTCAACTAAAGTTGGAGAAACAGACACCCGCCAGCCACCTGTGTGCAAAGCATCGGTAGAACCAGTCTCATGAACGTCGGTCATGTAATGTGGTCCGGGCCGCTTCATCCAACAATACCGCCGAATCAAAATAAGACGTTGGTGGTAAGCAGTATGACTATTATCGCCCACAACTCTTTGTGTTCTACTCGTGCATATCATCTACGCATAGACCTGGCTCGGATGCCACTGTTGGGGAACGTAGCATGCAATTTCAAAAAAAATTCCTACGATCACGCAAGATCTATCTAGGAGATGCATAGCAAGAGAGGGAGAGTGTGTCCACGTACCCTCGTAGACCGAAAGCGGAAGCGTTAGGTTAACGCGGTTGATGTAGTCGAACGTCTTCACGATCCAACCGATCCAAGTACCGAACGTACGGCACCTCCGTGTTCAGCACACGTTCAGCTCGATGACATCCCTCGAACTCTTGATCCAGCAGAGGGTCGAGGGAGAGTTTCAGCACGACGGCATGGTGACGGTGATGGTGATGTGATCCGCGCAGGGCTTCGCCTAAGCACTACGACGCTATGACCGGAGGAGTAAACTGTGGAGGGGGGCACCACACTGGCTAAGAGAACTAGGTTGTGTTGGAAATATGCCCTAGAGGCAATAATAAAAGCATTATTATTATATTTCTTTGTTCATGATAATTGTCTTTATTCATGCTATAATTGTATTATCCGGAAATCGTAATACATGTGTGAATAACAGACACCAACATGTCCCTAGTAAGCCTCTAGTTGACTAGCTCGTTGATCAACAGATAGTCATGGTTTCCTGGCTATGGACATTGGATGTCATTGATAACGGGATCACATCATTAGGAGAATGATGTGATGGACAAGACCCAATCCTAAGCATAGCGCAAAGATCGTGTAGTTCGTTTGCTAGAGCTTTTCCAATGTCAAGTATCTTTTCCTTTGACCATGAGATCGTGTAACTCCCGGATACCGTAGGAGTGCTTTGGGTGTACCAAACGTCACAACGTAACTGGGTGACTATAAAGGTATACTACGGGTATCTCCGTAATTGTCTGTTGGGTTGACATGGATCAAGACTGGGATTTGTCACTCCGTATGACGGAGAGGTATCACAGGGCCCACTCGATAATGCATCATCATAATGAGATCAAAGTGACCAAGTGTCTGGTCACGGGATCATGCATTACGGTACGAGTAAAGTGACTTGCCGGTAACGAGATTGAACGAGGTATGGGGATACCGACGATCGAATCTCGGGCAATTAACGTACTGATTGACAAAGGGAATTGTATACGGGGTTGCTTGAATCCTCCACATCATGGTTCATTCGATGAGATCATCGAGGAGCATGTGGGAGCCAACATGGGTATACAGATCCCGCTGTTGGTTATTGGCCGGAGAGTCGTCTCGGTCATGTCTACATGTCTCCCGAACCCGTAGGGTCTACACACTTAAGGTTCGGTGACGCTAGGGTAGTGAAGATATGTATATGCAGTAAACCCGAATGTTGTTCGGAGTCCCGGATGAGATCCCGGACGTCACGAGGAGTTCCGGAATGGTCCGGAGGTAAAGAATTATATATGGAAGTCTGTTTCGGCCATCGGGACAAGTTTCGGGGTTATCGGTATTGTACCGGGACCACCGGAAGGGTCCCGGGGGCCCACCGGGTGGGGCCACCTGTCCCGGGGGGCCACATGGGCTGTAGGGGGTGCGCCTTGGCCTAGATGGGCCAAGGGCACCAGCCCCAAAATCCCATGCGCCTAGGGTTCCACTTAAGAGAAGAGTCCCAATTGTGGAAGGCACCTCTAGGTGCCTTGGGGGGGAGGGAAACCTCCCCTTGGCTGCCGCACCTAGGAGATTGGATCTCCTAGGCTGGCGCACCACCCCCCCCTTGGCCCTCCTATATATAGTGGGGGAGAGGAGGGACTTGAAACCAGCCCCTGGCCGCCTCCCTCTCTCCCCGTTACGTCTCTCTCTCGTAGTATAGGCGAAGCCCTGCTACTGTGACACCCTGCATCCACCACCACGCCGTCGTGCTGCTGGATCTTCATCAACCTCTCCTTCCCCCTTGCTGGATCAAGAAGGAGGAGACGTCTCCCGTCCCGTACGTGTGTTGAACGCGGAGGTGCCGTCCGTTCGGCACTTGGTCATCGGTGATTTGGATCACGTCGTGTTCGACTACATCATCCCCGTTCTTTGAACGCTTCCGCTTGCGTTCTACAAGGTACGTAGATGCATCTAATCACTCGTTGATAGATGAACTCCTAGATGGATCTTGGTGAAACCGTAGGAAAATTTTTGTTTTCTGCTACGTTCCCCAACAATGGCATCATGAGCTAGGTCTATGCGTAGTTCTCTTGCGCGAGTAGAACACAATTTGTTGTGGGCGTAGATGTTGTCAACTTTCTTGCCGCTACTAGTCTTATCTTGCTTCAACGGTATTGTGGGATGAAGCGGCCCGGACCAACCTTACACGTATGCTTACGTGAGACCGGTTCCACCGACTAACATGCACAAGTTGCATAAGGTGGCTGGCGGGTGTCTGTCTCTCCTACTTTAGTTGGAGCAGATTCGATGAACAGGGTCCTTATGAAGGGTAAATAGAAGTTGACAAATCACGTTGTGGCTTTCGTAGGTAAGAAAACATTCTTGTTAGAACCCTACTTCAGCCACGTAAAACCTGCAACAACAATTAGAGGACGTCTAACTTGTTTTTGCAGCAAGTGCTTTTTGATATGATATGGCCAAAGTTGTGATGAATGATGAATGATCTATATGTGATGTATGAGATGTTCATGCTATTGTAATAGGAATCACAACTTACATGTCGATGAGTATGACGGTGACAGGATGATCATGGAGCCCCAAGATGGAGATCAAAGGAGCTATGTGATATTGGCCATATCATGTCACTATTATTATTTGATTGCATGTGATGTTTATCATGTTTTGCATCTTGTTTGCTTAGAACGACGGTAGTAAATAAGATGATCCCTCATAATAATTTCAAGAAAGTGTTCCCCCTAACTGTGCACCGTTGCTACAGTTCGTCGTTTCGAAGCACCATGTGATGATCGGGTGTGATAGATCCTTACGTTCACATACAACGGGTGTAAGACAGTTTTACACATGCAAAAACACTTAGGGTTAACTTGACGAGCCTAGCATGTACAGACATGGCCTCGGAACACAGAGACCGAAAGGTCGAACACGAGTCGTATGGAAGATACGATCAACATGAAGATGTTCACCGGCGATGACTAGTCCGTCTCACGTGTTAATCGGACAGGGCCTAGTCGACTCGGATCGTGTAACACTTAGATGACTAGAGGGATGTCTAATCTGAGTGGGAGTTCATTAATAATTTGATTAGATGAACTTAATTATCATGAACTTAGTCTAAAAATCTTTACAATATGTCTTGTAGATCAAATGGCCAACGTCGTATTCAATTTCAATGCGTTCCTAGAGAAAACCAAGCTGAAAGACGATGGCAGCAACTATACGGACTGGGTCCGGAACCTGAGGATCATCCTCATAGCTGCCAAGAAAGATTATGTCCTACAAGCACCGCTAGGTGATCCACCCGTCCCACAGAACCAAGACGCTATGAGCGCTTGGCAGACACGTACTGATGACTACTCCCTCATTCAGTGCGGCATGCTTTACAGCTTAGAGCCGGGGCTCCAACAGCGTTTTGAGAGACATGGAGCATATGAGATGTTCGAAGAGCTGAAAATGGTTTTCCAAGCTCATGCCCGGGTCGAGAGATATGAAGTCTCCAACAAATTCTTCAGCTGTAAGATGGAGGAAAATAGTTCTGTCAGTGAGCACATACTCACTATGTCTGGGTTACATAACTGCTTGACTCAGCTGGGAGTTAATCTCCCGGATGATGCAGTCATTGACAGAATCCTCCAGTCGCTTCCACCAAGCTACAAGAGCTTTGTGATGAACTTCAATATGCAGGGGATGGAAAAGACCATTCCTGAAGTATTTGCAATGCTGAAATCAGCAGAGGTAGAAGTGAAGAAGGAACATCAAGTGTTGATGGTCAATAAAACCACTAAGTTCAAGAAGGGCAAGGGTAAAAAGAACTTTGAGAAGGACGGCGAGGAAGTTGCCGCGCCCGGCAAGCAAGCTGCTGGGAAGAAGAAGTCAAAGTATGGACCCAAGCCTGAGACGGAGTGCTTTTATTGCAAAGGGAAGGGTCACTGGAAGCGGAACTGCCCCAAATACTTAGCGGACAAGAAGGCCGGCAAAACAAAAGGTATATGTGATCTACATGTAATTGATGTGTACCTTACCAGTACTCGTAGTAACTCCTGGGTATTTGATACCGGTGCCGTTGCTCATATTTGTAACTCACAGCAGGAGCTGCAGAATAAACAGAGACTGGCGAAGGACGAGGTGACGATGCGCGTCGGGAATGGTTCCAAGGTCGATGTGATCGCCGTCGGCACGGTACCTCTACATTTACCTACGGGATTAGTTATAAACCTCAATAATTGTTATTTAGTGCCAAGTTTGAGCATGAACATTGTATCAGGATCTCGTTTAATGCGAGATGGCTACTCATTTAAATCTGAGAATAATGGTTGTTCTATTTATATGAGAGATATGTTTTATGGTCATGCTCCGATGGTCAATGGTTTATTCTTAATGAATCTCGAACGTAATATTACACATATTCATAGTGTGAATACCAAAAGATGTAAAGTTGATAACGATAGTCCCACATACTTGTGGCACTGCCGCCTTGGTCACATAGGTGTCAAACGCATGAAGAAGCTCCATGCAGATGGACTTTTAGAGTCTCTTGATTATGAATCATTTGACACGTGCGAACCATGCCTCATGGGTAAAATGACCAAGACTCCGTTCTCAGGAACAATGGAGCGAGCAACCAACTTATTGGAAATCATACATACTGATGTGTGCGGTCCAATGAGTGTTGAGGCTCGCGGTGGCTATCGTTATGTTCTCACCCTCACTGATGACTTAAGTAGATATGGGTATGTCTACTTAATGAAACACAAGTCTAAAACCTTTGAAAAGTTCAAGGAATTTCAGAGTGAAGTTGAGAATCAACGTGACAGGAAAATCAAGTTTCTACGATCAGATCGTGGAGGAGAATACTTGAGTCACGAATTTGGCACACACTTAAGAAAATGAGAAATAGTTTCACAACTCACGCCGCCTGGAACACCTCAGCGTAATGGTGTGTCCGAACGTCGTAATCGCACTCTATTAGATATGGTGCGATCTATGATGTCTCTTGCTGATTTACCACTATCTTTTTGGGGCTATGCTTTAGAGACTGCCGCATTCACTTTAAATAGGGCACCGTCGAAATCCGTTGAGACGACACCGTTTGAATTATGGTTTGGGAAGAAACCTAAGCTGTCATTTCTAAAAGTTTGGGGATGCGATGCTTATGTCAGGAAACTTCAACCTGAAAAGCTCGAACCCAAGTCGGAAAAATGCGTCTTCATAGGATACCCTAAAGAAACTGCTGGGTATACCTTCTACCTCAGATCCGAAGGCAAGATCTTTATTGCCAGGAATGGATCCTTTCTAGAGAAAGAGTTTCTCTCGAAAGAAGTAAGTGGGAGGAAAGTAGAACTTGATGAAGTATTGCCTCTTGAACTGGTAAATGGCGCAAATCAAGAAAATGTTCCTGAGGTGCCTGCACCGACTAGAGAGGTTATTCATGATGATCAAGATACTTCTGATCAAGCTCCTACTGAAATTCGAAGGTCCACAAGAACACGTTCCGCACCAGAGTGGTACGGCAACCCTGTCTTGGAAATCATGTTGTTAGACAACGGTGAACCTTCGAACTATGAAGAAGCGATGGCGGGACCGGATTCCGACAAATGGCTAGAAGCCATGAAATCCGAGATAGGATCCATGTATGAAAACGAAGTATGGACTTTGACTGACTTGCCCGTTGAACGGCGAGCCATAGAAAATAAATGGATCTTCAAGAAGAAGACAGACGCGGATGGTAATGTGACCATCTATAAAGCTCGGCTTGTCGCTAAGGGTTATCGACAAGTTCAAGGAATTGACTACGATGAGACTTTCTCACCGGTAGCGAAGCTAAAGTCCGTCCGAATCATGTTAGCAATTGCCGCATTCTACGATTATGAGATATGGCAAATGGACGTCAAAACGGCATTCCTTAATGGTTTCCTTAAGGAAGAATTGTATATGATGCAGCCGGAAGGTTTTGTCGATCCTAAGAATGCTGACAAGGTGTGCAAGCTCCAACGCTCGATTTACGGGCTGGTGCAAGCATCTCGGAGTTGGAACATTCGCTTTGATGAGATGATCAAAGCGTTTGGATTTACGCAGACTTATGGAGAAGCCTGCGTTTACAAGAAAGTGAGTGGGAGCTCTGTAGCATTTCTCATATTATATGTGGATGACATACTATTGATGGGAAATGATATAGAACTCTTGGACAGCATCAAGGCCTACTTGAATAAGAGTTTTTCAATGAAGGACCTTGGAGAAGCTGCTTATATATTAGGCATCAAAATCTATAGAGATAGATCGAGACGCCTCATAGGTCTTTCACAAAGCACATACCTTGATAAGATATTGAAGAAGTTCAATATGGATCAATTTAAGAAGGGGTTCTTGCCTGTGTTACAAGGTATGAAATTGAGCTCAGCTCAATGCCTGACCACGGCAGAAGATATAGAAGAGATGAGCGTCATCCCCTATGCATCAGCCATAGGTTCTATTATGTATGCCATGCTGTGTACCAGACCTGATGTAAACCTTGCCGTAAGTTTGGTAGGAAGGTACCAAAGTAATCCCGGCAAGGAACACTGGACAGCGGTCAAGAATATCCTGAAGTACCTGAAAAGGACAAAGGACATGTTTCTCGTTTATGGAGGTGACGAAGAGCACGTCGTAAAGGGTTACGTCGACGCTAGCTTCGACACAGATCTGGATGACTCTAAGTCACAAACCGGATACGTGTATATGTTGAATGGAGGAGCAGTGAGCTGGTGCAGCTGCAAGCAGAGCGTCGTGGCGGGATCTACATGTGAAGCGGAGTACATGGCAGCCTCGGAGGCAGCACATGAAGCAATATGGGTGAAGGAGTTCATCACCGACCTAGGAGTCATACCCAATGCGTCGGGCCAATCAAACTCTTTTGTGACAACACTGGAGCTATTGCACTTGCCAAGGAGCCCAGGTTTCACAAGAAGACAAGGCACATCAAGCGTCGCTTCAACTCCATTCATGAAAATGTTCAAAATGGAGACATAGAGATTTGTAAAGTACATACGGACCTGAATGTAGCAGATCCGTTGACTAAACCTCTCCCTAGGGCAAAACATGATCAACACCAGAATTCCATGGGTGTTCGATTCATCACAATGTAACTAGATTATTGACTCTAGTGCAAGTGGGAGACTGTTGGAAATATGCCCTAGAGGCAATAATAAAAGAATTATTATTATATTTCTTTGTTCATGATAATTGTCTTTATTCATGCTATAACTGTATTATCCGGAAATCGTAATACATGTGTGAATACATAGACCATAATATGTCCCTAGTAAGCCTCTAGTTGACTAGCTCGTTGATCAACAGATAGTCATGGTTTCCTGGCTATGGACATTGGATGTCATTGATAATGGGATCACATCATTAGGAGAATGATGTGATGGACAAGACCCAATCCTAAGCATAGCACAAAGATCGTGTAGTTCGTTTGCTAGAGCTTTTCCAATGTCAAGTATCTTTTCCTTTGACCATGAGATCGTGTAACTCCCGGATACCGTAGGAGTGCTTTGGGTTTACCAAACGTCACAACGTAACTGGGTGACTATAAAGGTGCACTACAGGTATCTCCGAAAGTGTCTGTTGGGTTGACACGGATCGAGACTGGGATTTGTCACTCCATATGACGGAGAGGTATCACTGGGCCCACTCGGTAATGCATCATCATAATGAGCTCAAAGTGACCAAGTGTCTGGTCACGGGATCATGCATTACGGTACGAGTAAAGTGACTTGCCGGTAACGATATTGAACAAGGTATTGGGATACCGACGATCGAATCTCGGGCAAGTAACATACCGATTGACAAAGGGAATTGCATACGGGGTTGCTTAAATCCTCAACATCGTGGTTCATCCGATGAGATCATCGTGGAGTATGTGGGAGCCAACATGGGTATCCAGATCCCGCTGTTGGTTATTGACCGGAGAGTCGTCTCGGTCATGTCTGCTTGTCTCCCGAACCCGTAGGGTCTACACACTTAAGGTTCGGTGACGCTAGGGTTGTGAAGATATGTATATGCAGTAACCCGAATGTTGTTCGGAGTCCCGGATGAGATCCCGGACGTCACGAGGAGTTCTGGAATGGTCCGGAGGTAAAGAATTATATATAGGAAGTGCTGTTTCGGCCATCGGGACAAGTTTCGGGGTTATCGGTATTGTATCGGGACCACCGGAGGGGTCCCGGGGGCCCACCGGGTGGGGCCACCTGTCCCGGGGGGCCACATGGGCTGTAGGGGGTGCGCCTTGGCCTAGATGGGCCAAGGGCACCAGCCCCAAAATCCCATGCGCCTAGGGTTCCACTTAAGAGAAGAGTCCCAATTGTGGAAGGCACCTCTAGGTGCCTTGGGGGGGAGGGAAACCTCCCCTTGGCTGCCGCACCTAGGAGATTGGATCTCCTAGGCTGGCGCACCACCCCCCCCTTGGCCCTCCTATATATAGTGGGGGAGAGGAGGGACTTGAAACCAGCCCCTGGCCGCCTCCCTCTCTCCCCGTTACGTCTCTCTCTCGTAGTATAGGCGAAGCCCTGCTACTGTGACGCCCTGCATCCACCACCACGCCGTCGTGCTGCTGGATCTTCATCAACCTCTCCTTCCCCCTTGCTGGATCAAGAAGGAGGAGACGTCTCCCGTCCCGTACGTGTGTTGAACGCGGAGGTGCCGTCCGTTCGGTGCTAGGATCTTCGGTGATTCGAATCACGTCGAGTATGACTACCTCATCCCCGTTCTTTGAACGCTTCCGCTTGCGATCTACAAGGTACGTAGATGCATCTAATCACTCGTTGCTAGATGAACTCCTAGATGGATGTTGGTGAAACCGTAGGAAATTTTTTGTTTTCTGCTACGTTCCCCAACATGGTGTGCCTTTGGGGTCCCCCCCATATATAAAGGAGGGGAGGAGGAGGTGGCTGGCCCTAGGGGTGGCGCGCCATGGGGGAGTCCTACTAGGACACCACAACTAGTAGGATTCTCCCCCCCCCTCTTCCTTCCAACGGAGAGGGGAAATGGGAAATAGGGGAGAGGGAGAAGGAAAGGGGGGCCGCACCCCCACCCCTTGTCCAATTCTGATCGGGTAGGGGGGAGGCGCGCGCCTTCTCTTGTGTCCTTCCTCCCTCTCTCCACTATGTCCCATGAGGCCCATTAACTTTCCCCCCCCGGGGGGGGGGGGGGGGTTCTGGTAACCTCCCGGTACTCCAAAAAATCCCCAAACCTCTTCGGAACCATTCCGGTGTGCGTATATAACCTTCCAATATATGAATCTTTACCTCTCAACCATTTCGAGACCCCTCGCCATGTCCGTGATCTCATCCAGGACCCCGAACAAAATTCGGTCACCAAAACACACAACTCATAATACAAATCGTCATCGAACGGTAAGCGTGCGGATGATACATCTCCAACGTATCTATAATTTTTGATTGCTCCATGCTATATTATCTACTGTTTTGGACATTATTGGGTTTATTATCCACTTTTATATTATTTTTGGGACTAACCTATTAACAGAAGGCTCAGCCCAGAATTGCTATTTTTTTGCCTATTTTAGGGTTTCGAAGAAAAGGAATATCAAACGGAGTCCAAACAGAATGAAACCTTCGGGAACGTGATTTTCTCACCAAGCATGATCCAGGAGACTTGGACCCTACGTCAAGAAACAAAGGAGGAGGCCACGAGGTAGGGGGCGCGCCTACCCCCCCCTCCCCCAAGCGCGCCCTCCACCCTCGTGGGCCCCTTGTTGCTCCACCGACGTACTCCTTCCTCCTATATATACCTACGTACCCCCAAATGATCAGAGACGGAGCCAAAACCCTAATTCCACCGCCACAACTTTCTGTATCCACGAGATCCCATCTTGGGGCCTATTCCGGAGCTCCGCCAGAGGGGGCATCTATCACGGAGGGCTTCTACATCAACACCATAGCCCTTCCGATGAAGTGTGAGTAGTTCACCTCAGACCTACGGGTCCATATTTATTAGCTAGATGGCTTTTTATCTCTTTTTGGAACTCAATACAATGTTCTTCCCCCTCTCTTGTGGAGACCTGTTCGATGTAATCTTGTTCGTGCGGTGTGTTTGTTGAGACCAATGAATTGTGGGTTTATGATCAAGTCTATCTATGAACAATATTTGAATCTTCTCTGAATTCTTTTATGTATGATTGGTTATCTTTGCAAGTCTCTTCGAATTATCAGTTTGGTTTGGCCTACTAGATTGATCTTTCTTGCAATGGGAGAAGTGCTTAGCTTTGGGTTCAATCTTGCGGTGTCCTTTCCCAGTGACAGTAGGGGCAGCAAGGCACGTATTGTATTGTTGCCATCGAGGATAACAAGATGGGGTTTTCATCATATTGCATGAGTTTATCCCTCTACATCATGTCATCTTGCTTAAGGCGTTACTCTGTTTTCATGAACTTAATAATCTAGATGCAAGCTGGATAGCGTCGATGAGTGGAGTAATAGTAGTAGATGCAGGCAGGAGTCGGTCTACTTGTCTTGGACTTGATGCATATATACATGATCATACCTAGATATTCTCATAACTATGCTCAATTCTGTCAATTGCTCAACAATAATTCGTTCACCCATCGTAAATACCTATGCTCTTGAGAGAAGCCACTAGTGAAACCTATGGCCCCCAGGTCTATCTTCATCATATTAATCTTCCAATACTTAGTTATTTACTTTGCTTTTATTTTACTTTGCATCTTTATCATAAACATACCAAAAATATTATCTTATCATATCTATCAGATCTCACTCTCGTAAGTGACCATGAAGGGATTGACAACCCCTTATCGCGTTGGTTGCGAGGAGCTATTTGCTTTGTGCAGGTGCGAGGGACTCGCGCGAAGCCTCCTACTAGATTGATACCTTGGTTCTAAAAAACTGAGGGAAATACTTACACTACTTTGCTGCATCATCCTTTCCTCTTCGGGGAAAACCAACGCAGTGCTCAAGAGGTAGCAAGAAGAATTTTTGGCGCCGTTGCCGGGGAGTCTATGCAAAAGTCGATATACCAAGTACCCATCACAATCCTTATCCCCTGCATTACATTACTTGCCATTTTCCCGTTGTTTTCCTCTCCCCCACTTCACCCTTGCCATTTTATTCCCCTCTCTCCCTATCCTCCCTCTCTTTTTCCGTTAGCCTCTTTTCCGTTTGCTTGTCGTTATGGCTAGTCCCTTATCTTCTCCATTGTCTCTCGAGAATGAAATTCTAAATTTTAAGCAAAGGGAGGGAGAAAATCTAAAAGATGCTTGGTATAGAATTTGCAATGCTCAAAATAGATCTACCAGGAAGCAATCTACTTCCGTTCTTCTTCGCAATTTTTATGTAGGCACTACTCCTTGCCACACATATGTCCTTGATACTATTACCGGAGGGAACTTCTTGGGTAGCCATACTTTTGGTTCTTATAATGCTATGATAGATTTGTTTGGCTCACCCCCTCTTTTGGTTAATGGAACTGTATTAGCTTTGGAGCATGTAATGCAAAGGCTCGAAATTATTGAAAATAAGGTTGCCACCGTAGTTAATTGAAAATTTGGATAAAAAGATCCACAACCGAATCTCTCAATATGGATCTAAAGTAGGAGTCACTTTGAAAAATATTAAAGAGAAGGAACCCATAGTTAATGAGAAAATAAATCACGATTCCACTAGGATCGATAAACTTGAGGATATTATTACCAACTAGGGAACCACTTTTTATTCCGTAAAGAATACTCCAAGTCCTCCCACTAAAATTGCCAAGCTTATGTATGTTCCTAAAACTAAGGGTGAATCCTCTAGTAAGGAAACTGCGGATCTCAAATCTATAAGCATTCATCCCAATCTTTTTGCTATCATTAAGGAACCATTTGTTACAAATGAATTTTTCGATCTTGTGCCTAAAAGTTTGATAATCCATAAAAACAAAGAAATTCCTAAAAATGGTAGATGCCTCATTGAAGAATTGCCAACCAAAGATGGCAATACCTAGATCTATCCTTGCTTTTTTATGCCTAGCTAGGGGCGTTAAACGATAGCGCTTGTTGGGAGGCAACCCAATTTTATTTTTATTACTTGCTTTTTTCTCCTGTTTAGTAATAAATAATTTATCTAGCCTCTGTCTAGGTTGTGTTTTTTGTGTTTAATTAGTGTTTGTGCCAAGTAGAACTGTTGGGAAGACTTGGGGAAAGTCTTGATATCTTGCTGTAAAAAACAGAAACTTTAGCGCTCACGAGAACTGCTGCCATTTTTATTTGGAAAGTTCTGTTTAGTTAATTCTTTTTGCAGATGATTAATAGATAAATTCCTCACGTCCAGCAATTTATTTTAGAATTTTTGGGGTTCCAGATATTACTCTAGCTACATATTACTATGGACTGTTCTGTTTTTGACAGATTCTATTTTTCGTGTGTTGTTTACTTATTTTGATGAATCTATGGCTAGTAAAATAGTTTATAAACCATAGAGAAGTTGGAATACAGTAGTTTTAACACCAATATAAATAAAGAATGAGTTCATTACAGTACCTTGAAGTGGTCTTTTGTTTTCTTTCGCTAACGGAGCTCACGAGATTTTCTACTTTAAGTTTTGTGTTGTGAAGTTTTCATGTTTTGGGTAAAGATTTGATGGATTATGGAACAAGGAGTGGCAAGAGCCTAAGCTTGGTGATGCCCATGGCACCCCCAAGATAATCTAAGGACACCTAAAAGCCAAATCTTGGGGATGCCCCGGAAGGCATCCCCTCTTTTCGTCTACTTCTATCGGTAACTTTACTTGGAGCTATATTTTTATTCACCACATGATATGTGTTTTGCTTGGAGCGTCTTTTATGATGTGCGTGTTTTCTTTTTAGTTTACCACAATAATCCTTGATGTACACACCTTTTGAGATAGCCATACATGATTTGGAATTTGTTAGAATACTCTATGTGCTTCACTTATATCTTTTTGAGTTATATAGTTTTGCTCTAATACTTCACTTATATCTTTTAGAGCACGGTGGTGGATTTGTTTTATAGAAACTATTGATCTCTCATGCTTCACTTAGATTATTTTCAGAGTCTTAAATAGCATGGTAATTTGCTTAAATAATCCTAATATGCTAGGTGTTCAAGATTAGTAAGAAATTTCTTATGAGTCTTTTGAATACTAAGAGAAGTTTGATGCTTGATGATTGTTTTGAGATATGGAGGTAATAATATCAAAGTCGTGCTAGTTGAGTAGTTGTGAATTTGAGAAATGCTTGTGTTGAAGTTTGCAAGTCCCGTAGCATGCACGTATGGTAAATGTTATGTAACAAATCTGAAACATGAGGTGTTATTTGATTGTCCTCCTTATGAGTGGCGGTCGGGGACGAGCGATGGTCTTTTCCTACCAATCTAACCCCCTAGGAGCATGCGTGTAGTGCTTGGTTTTTGATGACTTGTAGATTTTTGCAATAAGTATGTGAGTTCTTTATGACTAATGTTGAGTCCATGCATTATACGCACTCTCACCCTTCCATCATTGCTAGCCTCGTCGGTACCGTGCATTGCCCTTTCTCACATTGAGAGTTGGTGCAAACTTCACCGGTGCATCCAAACCCCGTGATATGATACGCTCTTTCACACATAAACCTCCTTATATCTTCCTCAAAACAGCCACCATACCTACCTATTATGGCATTTCCATATCCATTCCGAGATATATTGCCATGCAACTTTCCACCATTCCATTTATCATGACACATTCATCATTGTCATATTGCTTAGCATGATCATGTAGTTGACATAGTATTTGTGGCAAATCCACCGTTCATAATTCTTTCATACATGTCACTCTTGGTTCATTGCATATCCCGGTACACCGCCGGAGGCATTCATATAGAGTCATATCTTGTTCTAAGTATCGAGTTGTAATTCTTGAGTTGTAAGTAAATAGAAGTGTGATGACCATCATTCATAGAGCATTGTCCTAAAAAAGAGAAAAGCCAAAAAAAGAAAGGCCAAAAAAGGGGGACAATTCTACTATCCTTTGCCACACTTGTTCTTCGAAGTAGCACCATAATCTTCATGATAGAGAGTCTTTTGTTTTGTCACTTTCATATACTAGTGGGAATTTTCATTATAGAACTTGGCTTGTATATTCCAACAATGGGCCTCCTCAAGTGCCCTAGGTCTTCATGAGCAAGCAAGTTGGATGCACACCCACTTAGTTTCTTTTGTTGAGCTTACATACATTTATAGCTCTAGTGCATCCATTGCATGGCAATCCCTACTCCTTGCATTAACATCAATCGGTGGGCATCTCCATAGCCCATTGATTAGCCTCGTTGATGTGAGACTTTCTCCTTTTTTTTCTTCTCCACATAACCCCCATCATCATATTCTATTCCACCCATAGTGCTATAGCCATGTCTCGCGCTTATATATTGCATGGAAATTTATAGGTTTGAGATTACCAAAGTATGAAACAATTGCTTGGCTTGTCATCGGGGTTGTGCATGATGAGAGCATTCTTTTTTTGAAAGATCCAGGGATTCCTGGCTTTGTATTGATTTAGCAGGGAGCAATGAGGAAAAAAACATGGGGTGGGTGACCCGTAGGTCAAGGATTAAAGAGAAAAGAAAATAGAGATAAAGAGGAAAAGGCTAGGGTTAGAACATGTTACATATCTCCCAACGTAACCCCAAACGGGGGCTCTAGATTCGTTGCGCCCGCAGCGCGCCACAACTCGATAGCTCTCTTGATGGATGTGACTATCTGAGATGCGGATGCTACCTTGTCCCTGAAAGTGCAATCGTTTCTTTCTCTCCATATTTCCCACAGAGCCAGGAGGATGAGGGAGTTCACATCTTTCCTGAAAGCTAGGCTGGTGTCATTGATTATCTTGGCAGCAATGAGCGTGGGGTTTGTCATCGGTTGCCATCTGACCGGGTCGACGGCGTCACAACCGGTCCATGTCACCAGCCTCTGCCAAACCTCCGTGGCCAGGTTGCATTGCCAAAAGAGGTGTGTCGCCGTTTCTAGGTTTCTGAGACATAGTTAGCAGAAGTAACAGTTTGGCCATCCTCTTCTTTGTAGCCCTTCATTGCACCAGATTCGTTGCTTGCTTAATAACCAGCAGAATATCTTGATTTTTCCAGGTGCCCAGGCATTCCAAATTAGCTTGTGCATGGGGGATTTGATCTTGCCCAGGAGCTGCATGCTGTAGGCTGAGGTCGCATTATAGTTTCCTGAAGCCATTAATTTCCAGGTGATCTCATTCGGGGTCCCCGGTTGCAGCTGCACCGCGGCAAGACGGATGTGCCCGGCTAGCCGAAGAAATTGCTGGAGCAGGGCATCAGTGTTTCCATGGGCGAGGTCTCGGATCCAAGTGTCAGCCGAGAGGGCTTCTTTAACTGTTCTGTTTTTTCTCCTCGCGTGTGCAAACAGGGCTGGGAAGGAAGCCCGCAGGGTCGATGATCCCAGCCACGCACAGTTCTAGAACGAAGCAGTTTCCCCGTTGCCAATTGTCACTTTTGTTGCTGCAGCGAAAAGCTTCCTGTCAGAGTCATCGCAGGGCAGCTCCGATCCAGCCCAGGGCCGGTCGGGATTGCACCAGCTGAACCAGAGCCACCGTAGCCTGAGCGCTCACGCGAACTGCTGTAGATCAAGAACGCCCAGACCCCCATAGTCCGTAGGGGAGCAAACTATGGGCCAGTTGATCTTGCATTTGCCACTAGAGAGTTCGTCGTCTTGAGCCCAAAGGAAGCACCGTCTGCACTTGTCTATGTCTTTGAGCAACTTTTTTGGAGCCCGCAGCACCGTCAGAGCGAAGGTAGGCAGTGTCGTTAGGACGGAGCGGACCAGAACCCTATGGCCTGCAATCGACATGAGGCGTCCTTTCCATGCTGCCAATATTGCTCTAATGCGATCGAGGATGAATTGAAGATGGACTAGCCGGACGCGGGATGTGGTGATGGGAAGTCCTAGGTAGCGCAGGGGAAATCCGACGACCGGACCGCCAAACCCATGTAGCACATGTTGAAGATCGATGTCTTCACAGCTAATAGGTGCTACGGATGATTTCTCTAAGTTGATGCGGAGTCCTGTGGCCTTTCCGAAGTTGTCAAGCAGCAGGAGCAAGTTGTCGATCTCTTGACGAGAGGGGCTGGCGAAGATCATGGCGTCGTCGGCGTAGAGGCAAGTTCTTAGAGTTCTAATCCTACCCGGCAGGGGGGTGAGCAAGCCCTGCTCTTGTGCTCTTTCTAAAAGTCGATGCAGAACGTCGATTGCGAGGATGAACAACAATGGCGAGAGTGGGTCTCCTTGCAGCAGCCCTCTACGGTGGTCGATGGCGCGTCCCGGGCAGCCATTCAAAACGAAGGCCGAAGAAGAACTAACTAGCAACATCAAAATCCAGTTCCTCCATCTAGCACTAAACCCTAACTTAGCTAGGAGTTCAGCAGGTATTCCTAGGAGACGTTATCGAAGGCCTTGGCTATGTCTAACTTGATCAGCAGGGTAGGTGTTTTACGATGATGTAGGGAACGGACGGCATTTTGAACATAAAGAAAACTGTCATGGATGCATTTGGATTTCATGAAGGCTGACTGTGCTAGTGAGATTAGCTGGTTCATAACTGGTGATAACCTTAGCTGCAGCACCTTCGCAATGAGCTTGGCCATGGAGTGAATTAGGCTGATAGGACGATAGTTAGCAATTGTTTCAGCACCATCCTTTTTTGGAAGGAGGGCAACCAGTGCCTTGTTTAGGGGTTTGAAATCACCGGCCAGGCGGTGGAACTGGTGGAAGGCCGCAAGGATGTCATGTTTGATCATCGACCAGCAAACTCTGAAGAAGACACCGTTGAAGCCGTCGGGGCCCGGAGCTTTTTCCGGGGGCATGGCTTTGACAGCATTCCAAATCTCCTCTTCGGTGAAAGGGTTGTCCAGGCCCCCACCCTGAATTGATGGCAGGTGGAGCTCATTCCAATTGATCATTTTTGAACAATCTTGCTTGGATCCGAGCAGGTTGTTGAAGTGTTCAAAAATGCAATCTTCCTTGTCTTCATGTGCCGTGAACACTCCCTCATTTGTTTTCAATGCAGCAATGAAGTTTTTGCGACGCCTTAAGTTTATCTTTGCATTGAAAAACTTTGTATTTGCATCCTCCACTCGCAGCCATGTAACTCTGGATGCTTGTCTCTTTCGGATGCGCTCGATAGCAGCGAGTCCAAGCAGTCTGGTTTTCAGTTTCTTCCTCAGCGCGAGCTCAAGCTTGGTCAGCAAACGGGTCTCTTGAGCGACGTCAAGGCGAAGAATGATTTTAGAAGAAATGTGGAACTGCAGTCTTGCATCACTGAAATGTGTCTTGCTCCAAATTTTCAGATCTTTTGCCGTCCTCAAGAATTTCAGCTTCAGCCTGACGAAAGCACAAGAGTGGTTGACTAGTCTGTTCCAAGCTCTGTGCATCATCTCGTGCAAGTGGGGGAATTTTGCCAGAAAGATTCAAAGAAGAACTTTGCTTTTTTTCCTTGGGGAGGTGGCGTCCACCAGGAGGAGAGGGCAATGGTCTGAGCAAGCTGTAGAAGCGGCCATCAGGATAACTGAAGGAAAAAGGGCTTCCCAACTGATGTTGCAGAAAAACTTGTCGAATCTCTCAAGTGTTGGCCTCTCTCTTTCATTGCTCCATGTAAATCTTCTGTTTTTACATTTGATTTCTTTGAGTTCAGCCGAGTCAATGGCACTTCTGAATCTGCCCATGAGTCTGCAGTTTATTCGATCATTGTTCTTGTCTCTGGCTTCATAAATTGTGTTGAAATCTCCGTTAATCAGCCAAGGTTGTCCAGCTTGAGGGGCAGAGCTTCTTATTTCAGTCAGAAAATCTTCTTTCCTCTCATCATCAGTTGGCCCGTAGACGGTAGTCAACCAGAAGGATTTGCCCGAAGCTTTGAGTCTAACTTGAGCTGTTATAGCAAATTGTCCAATTGCATGGGAGTTGATCTCCACAACATCAGGGTCCCAGAAGATGGCAGCACCTCCTCTAGTCTCTAGAGCAGGCAGCACAACGCAGTCTGTGAGCTTTGCACCTCCAACTTCTTTGGCCAAATTAGCAGTCCAGGTGGAGATTTTTGTTTCTTGTAGACATAGAATACCAAGGCGATGACAAACAGCAATTTCAGCGATGGCGGCTCTTCTTGCTGGCGAATTCAGGCCCCGAACATTCCAAGAGAGAATTGGACAGAGGTTTTCAATCATGGGGACACCATAGTTTCTCCAAAGGGTTTACTGAATTGATGATACTGAAACACGGGTACACTGCCAATCTACCGGGGGGCGCCGGCGACCACCAATAGGCCCCAACTCTCGCCGGCGCCAGCTACACGACGAACCACAGCTGCAATTACAGGGCATCATCGGAAAACTAGATCCTAACTCTAACTGACAGAAGGTCAGCCACCCTCGAAGACTACTACTAACGAAGACTACTAACATATGAACTACTGGCCATCAATGGCAGCTCTGTCAGGTCCCGCAAGGCCTACAGCTACAAGGAGGGACGCCTCGTCCAGGCGAGTGAGCTTTGCAATGCAGGCGATGTCGTTGACGGTCAGGGGCTCCTTGAAAAGGCAGACGAGCGCTTCAGCGGCCTCCGGGGTCATTCTGTCCTTTGGCCCCAACATCCCCAGCTCCCGAACGATGCGGAATGCGGCGCGCTCGGCCACCGGGATCGAGCAGTTCATCATTGCCTGCCTGGCGCTCTGACGCACAGGGGCGGAGGGGGCCCTTGTCCGAGACATGGGTGGTGCAGACTTGCACGGAGGGGGCGTCTTGACGATTGGCGGCGGCGGGTCGATGAAGAGGGCGTGGTCCGGGACAGCATTCTCCTCTGGCGCGATCACCATGTCACTGACTCGTCGAGTAACCCCGCCCAGCTGCACCTCCAGCGTCGAGGAAGAAGGCTACACTTGAAGGGCGAGGGGCGGGCTCGATACGGTGAAGATGAGTGGCATGGAGAGCGTGGCCTCGATCGTGGCGTCAAGCTCGAACTGCATGCAGTCGACTCTGGGGGGCGTCTCGAGTGGCTGCTTGGCCTTGGCGAAGAAGTCGGCGATGGGGTCGACGACGCAGCGTGGAGGCGGAGGCGGAGGCTGGGTCATGGGGTGTAGCGGCAGGGGCGGGGTGGCGCCGGAGGCGGCGAGATTGTTGGAGCGCTTCTCATGGCGCCACTCTAGATTGCGGCCACGCTGCGTGCCGTTGCGGTGACGCGGCGAAGGGGTGCGGCTCCTGCGTCTGGACAAGGAGGCAGCCGCCGCTGGCGTCTTGTCAATGGAGGCGTGGCCCTTGCCCAGCAGGGTGTCCTTCTAGGAGCGCCGCCCAGCGCCATGGCTCCCGTCGTCATCATGGTTGCGGCGCTGTCCGTGGAGAGCCAGGCCATGACAGCCAGACGACTCCACCCTCGGGGCCTATAGGCAGCTGCGCCCCTGGCCGTCTTCCACGCCCCTGTACCAGACGCCTGGGTCGGTGCAGGGGAGGGGGGAGCCATCGTCCGAGTCTGAGGAGGGCAGCCCACTCTGGCCGGAGTGGGAGGAGCGCGGCGAGTAGGAGTGCGCCCAATCTTAGACGCGGTCGACGTGGATCAGCAGGTCATAGCGCTTGACGTTTGGAGGAGGGGCCACCTTGCGATCGGGCGGCGAGTAGCCAAGCATCTCTAGCACCCACCCGGCGCCACGCTTGGTCTCCCATAGGGTGCGTTTGGTCGGGATGTGAGCGACATCCCAAACCCACACCCAGCAGGCAAACATCCTCGTGTGGTCGCGCTCGTAGGTGCGGCTGTCGAGGCGATCGACGACGCAGAGGTCACCCAGGGCCTCCTCGGCGCCCTCGATGGACCAGAAGTGCATCGACAACTTCTCGATGACGACCCGAACGTGCAGGTTGAGCTTCAGGAGCGCGGCGTGGTCGTTGTCGTGCCAAGGAGCAATGTTGAAGCGGATGCCGTCCACCATGGCGAAGCCGCAGGCCACTGCGTTGTCTCTCAGCGCCGGCAGGTTGAAGTGGATGAAGAAGTCCTCGGGGTCATGCTCCGTGACCCGCATCAGGTGCGGCGAGACGCGCACCTGCTCCTCGATGGCCTGCCCCACCATGAGCGGGTTGGTGATGCCCTTCCCACCGACAGCGGTGAGGGTGACAGCGTGGTGACGGAGGACGAAGACGGCATGGTCCATGGTTGGCGAGGAGACGACGACCTTGTTGCTTGAACGGGGGCAGCTCGAAGGGTCGACGTGGGAGACGCGGCCGCTGGATGCCATGGCGGGGGGGGGGGGGGGGGGGGGGGGGGGGGGGGGGGGGGGGGAAGCGGATGCGGCTGTGGATTGACTTGGGGGGCTGCCGGGGGCCGAGCCGCTCTTTGGCAGAGCCGCCCCGGCCTCTGTTTCTTGAGTTCTGTGGGCACTGCTTGCCGGAGTGTCCCTGACGCTTGCAAATGATGCAGCGAAAGGGATCTCTGCAATCTTTGCGGCGGTGGCGTGTGCTGAGGCACCGGAAGCAGGGGTCGTCGAACCTCTTTAAGAAGGCGAGCCGGCCTGGGTCGGAATGGGGTGGCCGTCGGTGGGTATGAACCTGCGCGCGCTGGGGCGAGGCATGGACCGCTGGATCGGAGGAGCAACGCCGGTTCTTCCGGGACGAGCCGGTTGTCCATCCACCGTCCATGCCCGAAACGGAAGCACTGGCAGGGGAGGGAGGAGCAACCACAACAGATTTGAGGCGGGGACGCCCCATTTTGGGGTGGCACGGCCAGATCCGCCGGGCAGGACGGGGCGGCCCCGCTGGATCCCTCGCCCCGGAGCAGAATACGCGGCGCAGCAGCCGGATCTGGCGCTGACCGGTGCAGGGATGTGGCAGCGACCGGTGCAGCGGATGGACCGCCAAACCGAGCAGGGTCAGGCACGGAGGCGGGCGTGCCCCATCCCGCATTGCCCGCCGAAGAGGAGCGCGAGGAGGAATGGGAACGGGCGCGGGAGCGACCCATGGACCGACGAGGTGGCGCCGGTGCCTGAGCGGGCAGCGACGGGGCTGGTGGCCGCCGCGGGCCGGAGTGGCCGCCGGCGGGAGCGGAGCGGAGTGCGGGACCGGTTTCGTCAAGATTGTCGATGCGTGTGTGCGTTTTCGTATGAGAGCATTCTTGTGTGACGAAAATGGAGCATGACTAAACTATATGATTTTGTAGGGATGTACTTTCTTTGGACATGTTATTTTGAGAAGACATAATTGCTTAGTTAGTATGCTTGAAGTATTATTATTTTTATGTCAATATGAACTTTTATCTTGAATCTCTTGGATCTGAATATTCATACCACAATTAAGAAGAATTACATTAAAATTATGCCAAGTAGCACTCCACATCAAAAATTCTGTTTTTATCATTTACCTACTCGAGGACGAGCAGGAATTAAGCTTGGGGATGCTTGATACGTCTCCAACATATCTATAATTTTTGATTGCTCCATGCTATATTATCTACTATTTTGGACATTATTGGGCTTTATTATCCACTTTTATATTATTTTTGAGACTAACCTATTAACCGGAGGCCCAGCCCAGAATTGCTGTTTTTTTGTGCCTATTTTAGGGTTTCGAAGAAAAGGAATATCAAACGAGTCCAAACGGATTGAAACCTTCGAGAACATGATTTTCTCACCGAACATGATCCAGGAGACTTGGACCCTGCGTCAAGAAACAAAGGAGGAGGCCACGAGGTAGGGGGGCGTGCCTACCCCCCAGGCGCGCCCTCCACCCTCTTGGGCCCCCTGTTGCTCCACCGACGTACTCCTTCCTCCTATATATACCTACATACCCCCATACGATCAGAGACGGAGCCAAAACCCTAATTCCACCGCCGTAACTTTCTGTATCCACGAGATCCCATCTTGGGGCCTATTCCGGAGCTCCGCTGGAGGGGGCATCTATCATGGAGGGCTTCTACATCAACACCATAGCCCCTCCGATGAAGTGTGAGTAGTTCACCTCAGACCTATGGGTCCATAGTTATTAGCTAGATGGCTTCTTCTCTCTTTTTGGATCTCAATACAATGTTCTCCCCCTCTCTTGTGGAGATCTATTCGATGTAATCTTCTTTTTGCGGTGTGTTTGTTGAGACCGATGAATTTTGGGTTTATGATCAAGTCTATCTATGAACAATATTTGAATCTTCTCTAAATTCTTTTATGTATGATTGGTTATCTTTGCAAGTCTCTTCGAATTATCAGTTTGGTTTGGCCTACTAGATTGATATTTCTTGCAATGGGAGAAGTGCTTAGCTTTGGGTTCAATCTTGCGGTGTCCTTTCCTAGTGACTGTAGGGGAAGCAAGGCACGTATTGTATTGTTGCCATCGAGGATAACAAGATGGGGTTTTCATCATATTGCATGAGTTTATCCCTCTACATCATGTCATCTTGCTTAAGGCGTTACTCTGTTTTCATGAACTTAATACTCTAGATGCATGCTGGATAGCGGTCGATGAGTGGAGTAATAGTAGTAGATGCAGGCAGGAGTCGGTCTACTTGTCTTGGACATGATGCCTATATACATGATCATACCTAGATATTCTCATAACTATGCTCAATTCTGTCAATTGCTCAACAGTAATTCGTTCAGGCACTGTAATATACCTATGCTCTTGAGAGAAGCCACGAGTGAAACCTATGCCCCCCGGGTCTATCTTCACCATATTAATCTTCCAATACTTAGTTATTTACTTTGCTTTTATTTTACTTTGCATCTTTATCATAAAAATACCAAAAATATTATCTTATCATATCTATCAGATCTCACTCTCGTAAGTGACCGCGAAGGGATTGACAATCCCCTATCGCGTTGGTTGCGAGGAGCTATTTGCTTTGTGCAGGTGCGAGGGACTCGACCGTAGCCTCCTACTGGATTGATACCTTGGTTCTCAAAAACTGAGGGAAATACTTACGCTACTTTGCTGCATCATCCTTTCCTCTTTGAGGAAATCCAACGCAGTGCTCAAGAGGTAGCAGCGGACCCTACGGGTTTGAGAACTATGTAGACATGACCGAGACACATCTCCGGTCAATAACCAATAGTGGAACCTGGATGCTCATATTGGTTCCTACATATTCTTCGAAGATCTTTATCGGTTAAACGACATAACAACATATGTCATTCCCTTTGTCATCGGTATGTTACTTGCCCGAGATTCGATCGTCGGTATGATCACCCACAAGTATAGGGGATCTATCGTAGTCCTTTCGATAAGTAAGAGTGTCGAACCCAACGAGGAGTAGAAGGAAATGATAAGCAGTTTTTAGTAAGGTATTCTCTGCAAGCACTGAAATTATCGGTAACAGATAGTTTTGTGATAAGGCAATTTGTAACGGGTAGCAAGTAATAAAAGTAAATAAGGTGCAACAAGATGGCCCAATCCTTTTTGTAGCAAAGGACAAGCCTGGAAAAACTCTTATTGTCACGTCCCTAGTTCTGGTATGGCCTAGACTAGCAAGTCATTGTGCATCATGTTTGAATTCCATTTAAATTTGAAATGGGGATTTGTGAAACCCTCAGAAATTATTTCTGGAAATGACCCAGATAAAAATTGCTCCAAGAAGGTCCAAGAAAATGTTCATGTTGCTCTCTAAAAATATTGGACAGAGATAAAAATCAAACCAATATTTTTAGGAGCCCATAAGTATTTATTTTGGGCATTTGGAATTAATGCAGTAATGATTTGCTTTGGTTATATATTGTTATATATATACAATATTGTCCAAAAATTGTGCTAGTTGATGAGGAGCTCTGGTATAATACCACTAGCTTCTGCAAAAATTGGCACAGGGAAATAAATGATTTAGTATTTTTATTAAATCAAAACAAATGTCAGAAAATAGAAAACAAAACAAAAATAGAAAAGAAACTTACCTGCGGTCAGCTCCCGTGCTGGCCCAGCACTGTGCGGCCTGGCCGGCCCAGTTGGCCAGCCCAGCCCACCTGCCCCCCTCCCCTGTCGTCTTCCTCCTGTCAGGAGGAAGGGCGCGTGCTCGACGCGCGCGCATGCTCCATGCGCCACGCGAGCTGCCTGCCTGGCCTCTTCCTCGACGCCATGGCCTCCGCGAACGACGCCACGCAACCCCCCCAGGCCTCTCTCGCTCTCTCCAGTCCTCCTCCCCGCTTCTCTCGCTCTCTCCTGCGAACGCCCGAGCGCCGCCGTCGCCACCGCTCGCCGTTGCCGCGCCCACCGTCACGGCCTCGCCCTCGCTTCGTGCCCAGACGCTCCGCCACGTCTCCGTCTTCCTCTCCGTCGAGCCACGCACCTTCGGACGGCCTGCATCGCCGCCATCGCCATCGTCTTCCTCCTTGGGCTCCGCCGTCCACCACCGTCGATTCGCCGTCACCAGGTCTCCCCCGAGCCCGCTGTGTTGCTCCACGTGATCGCCGTGAGCATCTCCCTGTTTCCCCTCTCTTCTCTCCCCCGTTCCTGCATCGTAGCCGTCGTTACCACTATGGCCGAAGCCACCACCGCCGCAGCTCCTCGCCGTCGTGGCCAGAGCCACCGCAGCCCGTGCCTGCACCTGCCACCGCGCTCAGCAGCCTCCCAGAAGGCCAACGCCGCCGCCCGGAGCTCCTGCCATGCCCTGCAGCACCCGCGCGCACCCGGCCGACCTCCGGCCGCCGCCTCGAGCTCGTTTCCGACGAGCTCCGGCCACCCCCGCCTCTCCCGCTTGCTCCAAACGACGCTGATGAGCCCTGGCTCCTCGCCCGTGGCCTCTGCCGCCCAGTTGGTCGCCGGAACGGCGATCCCGAGCCCCTCCGCCGCATTCGCCCTCGCCGGCGACTAGTCGCCGATCAAAACCGGGTCAACCCCGCTAATTAACCCCCCCTCTGTGACACTGACAGTGGGCCCCGACGCCCTAATCTGTTAATTAGATTAGAAATAACCCCCCTGTTTAACCCATGTCACTGACGTGTGGACCCCACACGTCAGGTTTGACCAGTCGGCACTGTTGACTTGCTGACGCAATTATTTCTTTTCTGGTTTTAATTAAATTAGGAAATTCCAGAAAATGCTATAAACTTCAAAAATTCATATAAATTCAACCGTAGCTCAGATTGAAATAATTTATCTATGAAAAATTATCAGAAAAATTCAATCTATCCATCTGTACCAGTTTCATGCATGTCAAACCAACTTATACCTACTGTATAAGTGAAACACTAAAATGGCTTATATAAAGAGCTTATTTTGGAGATGCATTTGAATCTTTGGTTCAAATGGATTTCATCCAAATAAAAGCTAGTTGCATTAGCTCAATCAGCATCACATATTCATGCCATGATCATGCATCATATTGTTGCATATGCTTGTGTTTGATTATCGACACCGTTCCTTCTCGATAGGTCCTGCTTCGGAGACCGATCCAGAGTACCTGTCAGAGGAGTAGTGCCCCCCTGTTGATCTACCAGGCAAGCAACCACCCTTGTTCATTCCGATACAATCCTACTCTCTCGCTCCTGCTCTCATTTATTGCATTAGGACAAAAACGATTCAACTGCTACTTTATGCTGCGGTAGTTGAACCCATTCCTCTGCATGACCTGTCATTGCCACAGTAAATAGTTAAAACCCACTAGCATGTGTAGGAGTTGATTGAGCCATGTTGTGTTCCTACCATGCTTTGCCTGCTATTGCTTAGAGTATGTCAGGTCTTATTCATCGGGAATGAATTGGAGTGTTACGATATGTTCCGGTGCTGAGAGTTAAGCGTGTGAACACGATTTGGTAAAGGTAGCGGTGAGAGGCCATGTAGGAGTACATGGTGGGTTGTCTCATTGGGACCGTCCTTAAGAACTGAGTTCTGTGTAAGTTGTCCAATGATTAGCTACTACCACACATTGGGCTCCGGGCGCTCCAAGCTCTCTTGACTTATTAACCGTCTTGACTCTGTCCAGGAGTTGCAAATAGTTTCTGGTGTTTGTAGGTAGTGCTATTTTTCTACCGAGTGGCACCCGGCAGGGTGGACTTAGGACAGATTAGGCACACGTGGCCCGGTGTACCGAGTGGCACCCGGATGGTGGGCTCGGGAACCCTGTACACGTCGTTTGGGGCCGTGAGCGAAACCCCGGCCGGATCTCCTTGCGGATGGAACCCGAATAGGCGATAAACCTGGACTAGAGTCTTGTGTGGTTAGTCAGGTCGTGGCCGACACCCTCGCCAGGCTTCCGCTTGAAGGTTGCCGAGATACATGACGTGTACATGGTGATAAGTGGTGAGAGCGTGTGTGAAGAAGTACACCCCTGCAGGGTTATCATGATCTATTCGAATAGTCGTGTCCTTGGTTAGGGACTTCTTGGATGCTTACGTCTTACATAGACAACTTAAAGTGGATACTCTAAAATGCTCAAGACAAGTGTGAGTACTATGGATGGCCTTCTCGTAAGGAGACGAGGATGAATCCATAGTAGTGTATTGATGTGGTGATTAGTGGACTCGTGTGCGCTGCCTCATCTCAAAGAAGTTTCTCATTGTCATAGAACAGGATAGCCACTGAGTCAAAGATCGCTAGCTGCAACTAAACCCCACATTACCTTCTTGATACAAATGCATGCATGATAGGATCTGATGTAAGTCTTGCTGAGTAACTTTGTACTCACATTTGCTTTATTTATGTTTTGCGGGTGAGACATCTGTCTCACTAGTAGTACCGCTTGGACTTCGACGAGTAGCTTGTTACCTCAGCTACGATCTTGTACCCTTGGGAGGGTCTTGTAGATATTCAGGCTTCTCAGCCTTTTTATTTTGTAGTTGTCTGTACTCAGACATGTAATGCTTCCGCTTGTTGCTTGTATGCTCTGAATGATGGGTCATGAGACCCCTGTTTGTATTTAATGCTATGTGGCTCTTCTGGGCCTTTATCTATATGAGTTGCGTTATGTTGTGATGCCATGTTGTACAGCACATACTTGCATGTTATGCGTACGTGTGACGTGTATTGCTATGTGTGGGATCCGACAATCTAGTTGTTTATCCTTGGCAGCCTCTCTTATGGGGAAATGTAGTCTAGTGCTTCCTTGAGCCATAGTAGTCCGCTACAGCCCGGTTCACCAGAGTCCTGCTAGCCCAGCACTACTGCTCAGGACACTTGACTGGCCGGCAGGTGTTTCACTTCGTTCCTGTGTCTGTCCCTTCGGGGAAATGTCCCGTGGTGGCATCTGGAGTCCTGCCTAGCCTGCTACAGCCCGGGTTCCCCGGAGTCCTGTTAGCCCAGTGCTACAGCCCGGATTCACACGCTGCTGACCGACATGCTCGATGTGAATCATGTATGCCTGTCCCCATAGGTTAGTGCCGCTTTGGGTTCACGACTAGCCATGTCGGCCCGGGTTCTCTGTCATATGGATGCTGCGACACAATCATATACGTGAGCCAAAAGGCGCAAACGGTCCCGGGCCAGGGTAAGGCGACACCCGTGGGAATACCGTGCGTGAGGCCGCAAAGTGATATGAGGTGTTACTGGCTAGATCGATGTGACTTGGAATCGGGGTCCCGACACTTATATAAAGGAAAGCGCTCCCGGGGGCACACGGGAATTATCGTCAAGCTAGTTTTCATCACGTTCACATGATTCACGTTCGGTACTTTGATAATTTGATATGTGGGTGGACCGGTGCTTGGGTACTGCCCTTCCTTGGACAAGCATCCCATTTATGATTAACCCCCCTTGTAACCATCCCCAACTACAAAAGAAGTATTAAGGTAAACCTAACCATAGCATGAAACATATGGATCCAAATCAGCCCCTTATGAAGCAACTCATAAACTAGGGTTTAAGTTTCTGTCACTCTAGCAACCTAGCATCTACTTATTACTTCCTAATGCCTTCCTCTAGGCCTAAATAATGGTGAAGTGTCATGTAGTCGACGTTCACATGAGACCACTAGAGGAAAGACAACATACATCTCATCAAAATATCGAACGAATACCAAATTCACATGACTACTTATAGCAAGACTTCTCCCATGTCCTCAGGAACAAACGCAACTACTCACAAAGCATATTCATGTTCATAATCAGAGGCGTATTAATATGCATAAAGGATCTGAACATATGATCTTCCACCGAATAAACCAACTAGCATCAACTACAAAGAGTAATCAATACTACTAGCAACCCACAGGTACCAATATGAGGTTTTGGGACAAAGATTGGATACAAGAGATGAACTAGGGTTTGAGAGGAGATGGTGCTGGTGAAGATGTTGATGGAGATTGACCCCCTCCCGATGAGAGGATCAATGATGATGATGATGATGATGATGATGATTTCCCCCTCCCAGAGGGTAGTTTCCCCGGCAGAACAGCTCCGCCGGAGCCCTAGATTGGTTCTGCCAAGGTTCCGCCTCGTGGCGGCGGAGTTTTGTCCCGTGAGCTAGCTTATGATTTTTTTCCAGGACGAAAGACTCCATATAGCCAAATATGGGCATCAGAGGGCTGCCAGGGGGGCCACGAGGCAGTGGGGCGCGCCCAGGGGGGTAGGGCGCGCCCCCCCACCCTCGTGGATGGTGGGTGGCCCCCCTCTGGTACTTCTTTCACCCAATTTTTTTATATATTCTGAAACATGCCCGCGTGAAATTTCAGGACTTTTGGAGATGTGCAGAATAGAACTCTAATATTTGCTCCTCTTCCAGCCCAGAAGTCCAGCTGTTGGCATTCTCCTTCTTCATGTAAACCTTGTAAAATAAGAGAGAATAGGCATAAGTTTTGTGACATATTGTGTAATAACAGCCCATAATGCAATAAATATTGATATAAAAGCATGATGCAAAACAGACGTATCAACTCCCCCAAGCTTAGACCTTGCTTGTCCTCAAGCGCAAGCCGAGATCGAAAAATATGTCCACATGTTTAGAGATAGAGGTGTCGATAAAATAAAATATGGACATGAGGGCATCATGATCATTCTTAGGACCGCAACATATATATATATATATATATATATATTAATTGTCATATGATTTCTTATGCTAAAGTAACAATTCAATCACAATTTCAAGTATGAATCAAAAACTTCATTGAAAACTAGCAAACTATAATCTCAGTCATTGAAGCAATTGCAATTTATCATAACGTAAGAAAGAGTCAATATAAGAGCTTTTCAGCAAGTCCACATACTCAACTATCATTTAGTCTTTCACAATTGCTAACACTCACACAATATTTATGGGTATGAAGTTTTAATAGGACACAGAGAAAGATAGGGGCTTATAGTTTTGCCTCCCAACCTTTTACCTCAAGGGTAATGTCAACAATAATAATTCATGAAAACTCACATCCAATTAGCTATATATATCTGGATCTTTCCAACACATTGTGCTTTCCAAAGGATAAAATGTAAAAAGGAAAGGTGAAGATCACCATGACTCTTGTATGAAGTAATAGACAAGAATAAAAGATAGGCCCTTCGCAGAGGGAAGCAGAGGTTGTCATGTGCTTTATGGTGGAATGCACAAAATCCTAATGCGAAAGAATGTCACTCTTTATATTGCCACTTGTGATATGGACCTTTATTATGCAGTCTGTCGCTTTTATTTCTTCCACATCACAAGATCATACAAAGCTTATTTTCTCCACACTAATAAGTCATACATATTTAGAGAGAAATTTTTATTGCTTGCAATGATGACAACTTACTTGAAGGATCTTGCTCAATCCATAGGTAGATATGGTGGACTCTTATGGCAAAACTGGGTTTAAGGATATTTGGAACCACAAGCAGTATCTCTACTAGGTGCAAAGAATTTGGCTAGCATGAGAGGGAAAGTCAAGCTCAACATGTTGAATGATCCATGACAATATAATTTATTTCGTATGTAAGAAAACATAAGCCATTAAGTTGTCTTCCTTGTCCAACATCAACTCTTTAGCATGTCATATTTTAATGAGTGCTCACAATCATAAAATATGTCCAAGATAGTATATTTATATGTGAAGACCTATCTTTCTTTATTACTTCCTATTAATTGCAATGATGACCAAAACTATGTTTGTCAACTCTCAAGAACTTTTATTCGTCATACTTTTTATATGTGAAGTCATTACTCTCCATAAGATCCATATGATCTCTTCATTTCTTTTTATTCATTCTCTTCTCTTTTATTTCTATACCCTCAAGATCATAGCAAGATGGCAAAGCCCTTGACTCAACACTAATCTTTATTATATATAGCTCATGGACTCTATTACATAGAAGGATCATAAAGCAAAACTCAAAACTAGATCATACTAAAACTTTATTCTACTAGATCAAGATATTACCAAAAGGATCGAACTAAGAAAAACGATAAAGATAAAAGTGTGATGGTGATACGATACCGGGGCAATCCCCAAGCTTGGCAGATGCCAAGGGGAGTGCCCATACCAGATGCTCAGTTCTTCTTTGTTGGTGAAGAAGATGATGGCGATGATGGATAGTCGCACATCGAGTGTAGGAGATCCTCCAATTTGCGGATGATGCCCTTGAGTGCGATGATATGCTCCTTCAATAAAATATTTTCACTTGTGAGATACTTGTTTTGAATGTGAGCTAACTCAATCATCTTGAAAGCTTCAATCTCAGTTTGGGTAAGGAGATTGTGGTGAGGTTGAAGGATGTCTTCGTCTTCTACTGCCGGAACTTGATCTCCCATAGCCTTCTTGATCCCATCATCCTTGTTGATCTCCCCGGGTTCTTCTCTCTTCAGCTCTATCTTCATTAGCCAAGCATAATTGCCCTCATGGTTGGAGGAGGGAGACGCCATGATGCCTGGCCTTGACAACCCTGGCAAAAAACAGCTTGAAACAAAAACAGGAGATATTTGCGTGATACGGTGGTCAAAACCTTCGGGATATTATATAATGAATTTTAACTGACCAAAAGAAGTATCATGCAAGAAAATAGAGTCCAGAGAGCACACGAGGTGCCCACGAGGCAGGGGGCTCGCCCTCCACCCTCGTGGACACCTCGTGTCCTTCCCGGAGAAAATTTTCTATTAGAACCGTTTTGGAGTCGGTTTACTTACCGTACCTCATACCTATTCCTTTCCGGAGTCTGAAACATTCTAGAAAGTGTCCTTTATGTATTCATCTGGGGTTACGGTTTCGATAACATTAGTTTCAACATTTATAGGATTGCCTGAGATATAATGTTTGATTCTTTGACCGTTCACCACTCTCGGATTTGTGCATTCAAAGTTGTTGATTTTTATGGCACTGGAACGATAGACCTCGTCGATGATGTAAGGACCTTCCCATTTAGAGAGGAGTTTTCTTGCAAAAAATCTTAGACGAGAGTTGTATAGCAATACATAATCACCTACATTAAACTCACGTTTTTGTATCCTTTTGTCATGCCATCTTTTAACTTTTTCCTTAAATAGGTTGGCATTCTCATAGGCCTGGGTTCTCCATTCATCAAGTGAGCTAATGTCAAAAGGCCTCTTCTCGACGGCAACTTTGAAATCATAATTGAGCTCTTTAATGGACCAATATGCCTTATGTTCTAGTTCGAGCGGTAAGTGACATGCTTTTCCATAAACCATTTTATACGGAGACATACCCATAGGATTTTTATATGCAGTTCTATAGGCCCATAATGCATCATCAAGCTTCTTGGACCAATTCTTTCTAGATCTATTACCAGTCTTTTGCAAAAATAACTTAAGCTCTCTATTAATTAGTTCTACTTGACCACTAGACTGCGGATGATATGGAGATGCAATTCTATGATTAACATCATACTTAGCAAGCATTTTATGAAAAGCACCATCAATAAAATGTGAACCACCATCAGTCATTAAGTATATACGGACTCCAAACCTCGGAAAAATAACTTCTTTAAGCATCTTAATAGAGGTGTTATGATCAGCACTACTAGTTGAAATAGCTTCTACCCACTTAGTAACATGATCAACAGCAACTAAAATATGTGTATACCCATTAGAGGAAGGATATGGTCCCATATAATCAAAGCCCCAAACATCAAATGGTTCAATAACAAGTGAATAATTCATAGGAATTTCTTGATGTCTACTAATATTACCTATTCTTTGACATTCTTCACAAGAAAAGACAAACTTACGGGCATCTTTGAAGAGAGTAGGCCAATAAAAACCGGATTGCAATACCTTATGTGCATTTCTGTCTCCAGCTTGGTGTCCTCCATAAGCCTTGGGGTGACACTTGCGTAGGATCTATTCCTATTCATGCTCAGGTACACAACATCAAATAACACCATCTACTCCTTTATAAAGGTGTGGGTCATCCCAGAAGTAATGCCTTAAATCATAGAAAAACCTTTTATTTTGTTGGTATGTGAAACTAGGTGGTATAAATTTAGCAACAATATAATTAGCATAATCAGCATACCATGGAGCAGTACAAGAAGCATTTATGACAGCTAATTGTTCATCGGGAAAGCTATAATCAATAGGTAGTGTGTCATCAAGAACATTCTCTAACCTAGATAAGTTGTCTTCAATGGGGTTCTCAGCTCCCTTTCTATCAATAATATGCAAATCAAATTCTTGTAGCAAGAGAACCTATCTAATAAGTCTAGGTTTAGCATCTTTCTTTTCCATAAGATATTTAATAGCAACATGATCAGTGTGAATGGTTACTTTAGAATCAACAATATAAGGTTTGAACTTATCACAAGCAAATACAAATGCTAAAAATTCTTTTTCAGTAGTAGCATAATTTCTCTGGGCACTGTCTAGAGTCTTACTAGCATATTGGATAACATTTAATTTCTTATCAACTCTTTGTCCTTGAACAACCCCTACAGCATAATCACTAGCATCACACATAATTTCAAAGGGTAAACTCCAATCAGGTGGTTGAACAATAGGTGCAGAAATCAAGGCTTTCTTGAGTATTTCAAATGCTTCTACACAATCATCAAAGATAAATGGAACATATTTTTTTAAGAGATAAGTTAAAGGCCTAGAAATTTTAGAGAAGTCCTTAATGAACCTCCTATAAAAACTGGCATGGCCAAGGAAACTTCTTATACCTTTAATGTCGTTAGGACACGACATCTTTTCAATAGCATCAACTTTAGCTTTATCAACTTAAATACCTCTTTCAAAAATTTTAGGCCCCAAGACAATACCTTCATTAACCATAAGGTGGCACTTCTCCCAATTCAAGACAAGATTAGTTTCTTCACATCTCTACAAAACTTGATCAAGTTTTCTTAAGCAATCATCAAAATAAGTTCCATATACGAAGAAATCATCCATGAAAACCTCAACAATCTTTTCACAAAAGTCAGAGAATATAGCAGTCATCCATCTTTGAAAGGTAGCAGGTGCATTGCATAAACCAAAAGGCATACGTCTATAAGCGAAGGTACCGAAAGGGAAAGTAAAAGGTGTCTTTTCTTGATCCTCTTTTGCCGCGGGTATTTGAGAGAAACCAGAATAACCATCTAGAAAGCAAAAATGTGTATCTTTGGATAATATTTCTAGCATTTGATCAATAAAAGGCAAAGGTAATGATCCTTTTTAGTAGCTTTATTTAATTTGCGGAAATCAATTACCATTCTATAACCTGTAACAATTCTTTGTGGGATCAATTCATCTTTATCATTAGGAACAACAATAATACCTCCCTTCTTAGGGACACAATGGACAGGACTTACCCAGTGACAATCAGCAACGGGATAAATTATACCTGCCTCCAGAAGTTTTAGTATTTCTTTTCTTACCACTTATTTCATCTTAAGATTTAACCGTCGTTGGTGATCAACAACCGGTTTCGCGTCTTTCTCCAAATTTATTTTCTATTGGCATAGAGTGGGACTAATGCCCTTAAGATCATCAAGAGTATATCCAATAGCAGCATGGTGCTTCTTCAGAGTTTTCAATAATTTCTTTTCTTCATGCTTTGAAAGGTTAGCACTTATAATAACATGATATATCTTTTTCTCATCAATGTAAGCATATTTAAGAGTATCAGGTAATGGTTTAAGCTCAAACACGGGATCACCCTTGGGTGGAGGAGGATCCCCTAGGATTTCAACAAGCAAGTTGTGTGTCAAAATAGGTCCCTATTTAAAGAATACTTCATCTATTTCCCTTCTTTCATTCATAAACATATCATTTTCATGGTTGAGCAAATATTGTTCTAAAGGATCATTACGAGGCACGGCAATAGAAGCAAGACCAATTATTTCATCTTTACTAGGCAATTCTTTATCATGGGGTTGTCTATGAAATTTAGCAAAATTAAACTCATGAGACATATCCCCCAAACCAATAGTAACAACATCCTTTTTGCAATCTATCCTAGCATTAACAGTATTCAAGAAGGGTCTACCAAATATAATGGGACAAAAGTTATCTTGTGGGGAACCAAGAACAAGAAAATCAGAAGGATATTTAACTTTACCACACAAGACTTCAACATCTCTAATAATCCCGACTGGTGAAATAGTGTCTCTATTGGCAAGCTTAATTGTAACATCAATTTCCTTTATCTCAGCAGGTGCAATATCATGCATAATTGCTTTGTATAAGGAATGAGGTATTGCTTGCACTAGCACCCATATCACATAAGCCATGATATCAATGATCTCCTATTTTAACAGAAATAACAGGAATGCCTACAACAGGTCTATGTTTATTTTTAGTATCGCGTCTAGTAATTCTAGCAGCTTCATCACGGAAGTAAATAACATGCCCATCGATATTATCGGCCAAGAGATCTTTAACCATATCAATAGTAGGTTCAACTTTAATTTGCTCACAGGGAGTAGGTGTTCTAGTATTACTCTTACAAACTATAGTTGAAGCTTTTGCATGATCCTTTATTCTAACAGGGAAAGGTGGTTTCTCAATATAAGTAGTAGGAACAACAGGATCATTATAAGTGATAGTCTTTTCTTCAAGTTTAATAGGTGCAACTACTTTTACTTCAATGGGAGGATTATATTTAAACCACTTCTCCTTAGGGAGATCAACATGAGTAGCAAAGGATTCACAGAAAGAAGCTACTATCTCAGAGTAAAGTCCATATTTAGTGCTAAATTCACGGAAAACATCGGTCTCCATAAAAGATTTAACACAATCAAACTTAGGTGTTATACCTGACTCCTTACCTTCATCGAGATCCCAATCTTCAGAGTTGTGTTTAATTCTTTCCAATAGATCCCATTTGAATTCAATAGTCTTCATCATAAAAGAGCCAGTACAAGAAGTATCGAGCATGGAGCGATTATCAAGAGAAAGCCGAGCATAAATTTTTTGAATAATTATTTCTCTTGAGAGCTCATGATTGGGGCATGAATATAACATTGACTTAAGCCTCCCCCAAGCTTGAGTGATGCTTTCTCCTTCACGAGGCCAAAAATTATATATATAATTATGATCACGACGAACAAGATGCATAGGATAAAACTTCTGATGAAATTCCAATTTCAATCGGTTGTAGTTCCATGATCCCATATCATCACATAGTCTACGCCATGCCAATGCCTTTCCCTTCAAATATAAAGGGAAGACCTTCTTCTTGATAACATCCTTGGGCATACCTGCAAGCTTAAATAATCTACAAACTTCATATACATAGATTAGGTGCAAATCGGGATGTAATGTTCCATCACCTGTGAAAGGATTAGTGAGGGAGTCCTAGATTAGGGGGTGTTCGGGTAGCCGGACTATACCTTCAGCCGGACTCCTGGACTATGAAGATACAAGATTGAAGACTTCGTCCCGTGTCCGGATGGGACTTTCCTTGGCGTGGAAGGCAAGCTTGACAATGCGGATATTCAAGATCTCCTACCATTGTAACCGACTCTGTGTAACCCTAACCCTATCCGGTGTCTATATAAACCGGAGGGTTGTAGTCCGTAGGCAATCAACTCCATACACAACAATCATACCATAGGCTAGCTTCTAGGGTTTAGCCTCCTTGATCTCGTGGTAGATCTACTCTTTTACTACCCATATCATCAATATTAATCAAGCAGGAGTAGGGTATTACCTCCATCGAGAGGGCCCGAACCTGGGTAAAACAAAGTGTCCCCTGTCTCCTGTTACCATCCGGCCTAGACGCACAGTTCGGGACCCCCTACCCGAGATCCGCCGGTTTTGACACCGACATTGGTGCTTTCATTGAGAGTTCCTCTGTGCCGTCACAATCAGGAAGGATGCCTCTTCCCATCTTTAAAGACGGCGCCGTTGCTAAGGGAGCCTTGGCTGTTGGCCAGACCCTCCGGCTAGGTGGTTTCCTCATGACCGCCTGCTCGGCTGTTGCGCCGACGGTGACCTTTCGGGTCATCAAAAGTAACCTACACATCAGCTCGGAGCTCGTTGAGCAGCTAGATCCAATGGAGCTCTCTTCCGTAAACGAGCTCTTGGATCGCATCGCCGCCCTGGGGGTCGCTACGGATTACGACCAAGTTGGGCTTAAACCCGATCTAAGAGAAATTAACTCTCCCCAAGTCACCCACCACGTTGTCGTGGTAGAGGAGCAGTGCGGCGACCCTTCATCTATTTTAAGGACTAGCTACGTCCGAATTCCCGACCCCTCCAAGCCGGATACCTGCGGAGGGGAGGATGTAACTCAATACCTGAGCTTATGATCAGGCAACGGGCTAGATTCGTTGGACAACATCCAAGAATCCGAACTTCAGAGTTCGGAAACTCTTCGGCCTCCGAATCTTGGATTGGGTGAGGTTTCAGATTCAACGACACCCACCCACCCGAACATAAGCGATCTCTCCCAAATCAGGCAGAGGCCCGAGGAAACAGTACATCACTACTGGGCCAGATTCCTCCTAGTTATGAACAGGATAAAGGATTGCCGTGAGGAAGACTCAATCTCAATTTTCTGCAGTAATTGCACGGACGAGGGAATCCTTAACGCCGTAAGTCGTCGTGATATTACACGCTTCGCTGACTTGGCGTCCATAGTACAAAAATACTGTGCGATGGAAAGCGCCTGGAAAACCAAAATAAAATTTTGGGATAATCCGGCCTTGAATAGTAATCCCGTCCGAACTAAGAGGGTGCATCATCATAGAACACCCGAGATAAACACCAAAAAGCCAAAACCCTCTATAGGGCATGGAACCGTACTGGAAAGGTGGCTTGATGGACCCTGTAGAATTCACAGTACAGAGGACGCCACACCAACTCACAGCCTCAGAGCATGTTGGTTACTCCGGCAGGTGGCCAAAATTGGCGAGGACCTCTTAATCCTGGAGGCCGCAGAAAGCCAGCCCGAGGACACCAGTACCATTCTCACAGTCTTCGAGACCTTCGCATCAAACAATGTGCGAAAAAGAACACTCCGCAGCCTCGCCGAAGTCTATCAAGTTGCAACAATAAATCCATGGAGCGACACTGCTATTACCTTCAATGCAAGTGATGAACCTAAATTCCGAACAGCCCGAGCACCAGCCGCATTGGTCCTCAGTCCCATAGTGGGCGGCTTTCGCCTCATCAAGGTGCTCATGGATGGAGGCAGCGGACTGAACCTCATTTATGAGGAAACCCTTCAAAAAATGGAAATAGACTGGAGCCGCGTCGAGCGAAGCAGCACAACCTTCGGAGGAATAATCCCCAATCGGGAAGCGCGCTGCACAGGAAAAATCACACTAGATGTGGTGTTCGGTACGCCGGATAATTACAGGTCCGAAGAAGTCACGTTTCAAGTGGCCCCATTTAAGAGCGGACATCACGCTTTATTGGGACGGGAAGCATTCACAATCATCCAAGCAATACCCCATTACGGGTACATGAAGCTTAAGATACCCGGGCCGAACGAAATTATCACTCTAGCTAGTGATCCGGACGTTGCACTCTGCGCCGAAAACAAGACGGCCGCATTAGCCCTTGAGGCACTATCCGAAGCCCTAGCGGCCGAGGAACTGACTGCGCTGCGCTCCACGGTTAATAGGGATGATGTGATACTCGATAAGAGATACAAATCCACATCCTTCAAGCCAGCTGACGAAATAGTAAAATTCCAGGTCCACCCAACGGACCCCAATAAAACAGCTTCCATCGGGGCACGACTGAACCCTGGTGTAGATGCTGCACTGCGAGAGTTCCTACGAGAGAACTGGGACATTTTCGCCTGGCACCCTTCAGACATGCAAGGGATCCCACGCAAGCTGGCCGAACACAGCTTAAATATCCTAAAAGGATTCAAACCTGTCAAACAAGCCCTTTGGCATTTTTCCGAACCCAAGAGACAGGCTATGGGAGAGGAGCTAGCCAAGCTATTGGAGGCCGGATTCATTAGAGACATAAAACATCCGGACTGGCTAGCAAACTTCATGATGGTACCAAAGAAGGACAAATCCTGGCGCCTGTGTGTCGATTTTAAAGACCTTAACAAGGCTTGCCCAAAGGATCCCTTCCCCCTCCCCCGTATCGATCAAATTATCGATGCCACCGCAGGACATGACTCGTTGTGTTTCCTCGACGCATACTCCGGTTACCATCAAATCAAGATGGCAGAATCAGAACAAGCTGCAACAGCATTCATCACACCATACGGCCCATTCTGCTTCAACACAATGCCCTTCGGGCTGAAAAATGCCGGCGCAACATATCAGCGCATGATCCAGACATGTCTGGCAAATCAGATCGGCAAAACAGTGGAGGCGTACGTGGATGATGTGGTCGTCAAATCAAGACATGTCGAATCTCTAATAGACGACTTGAGGCTTACTTTCGATAACCTCCGAAAATACGACATCAAGCTCAACCCGGAAAAATGCATCTTCGGTGTTCCAGCCGGAAAGCTCTTGGGCTTCATTGTATCCGGTAGAGGAATTAAAGCTAATCCAGCCAAGATCCAAGCTTTGTCACAATTGGATATCCCAAAGGACCTCAAACAAATACAAAAATTAACTGGATGCGTGGCGGCTTTAAGCCTCTTCATCTCCCGCTTGGGAGAAAAGGCACTACCCCTCTATCGCCTCCTTCGGTGCACCGAACACTTTGAGTGGACGGAGGCCGCCACGGCCGGACTTGATGAAATAAAATCCATAATGGCAACAAACCCAGTCCTGGCCGCGCCGAACACCAGCGAACCAATGTTATTGTACATTGCAGCAACACATCAAGTTGTCAGCATAGTGCTCGTTGTCGAGCGGGAAACGGACGGACACAAATTCCCCCTTCAAAGTCCGGTCTACTACGTATCCACTGTTCTCACTCCATGCAAATCACGGTACCCGCATTATCAAAAGATTGCATACGCGGTATTCATGGCATCCCGGAAGCTACGACACTACTTTCAAGAGTGTTCCATAACAGTAGCCTCGGAAGTACCACTCAACGATATTATCAACAACCGCGACGCAACGGGCCGGATTGCAAAATGGGCCATCGAGCTTCTCCCGTTCGATATAACCTATAAGCCACGGCGAGCTATTAAATCGCAAGTTTTGACCGACTTCGTTGCAGAATGGATGGAGGCCGAGCTCCCTAAAGAGTATGGCACATATTCAAACTGGATTATGCATTTCGACGGCTCCAAACTGTTGGCCGGACTGGGGGCTGGCGTCGTCCTGACGTCCCCCACAGGAGACACGGTCCAATATGTGCTCCAGATCATGTACATGGATTCCAACAACACAGCCGAATATGAGGCCCTCCTACATGGTCTCCGGATAGCAGTATCCATGGGTATCCAGCGCCTAGAGGTACGCGGGGATTCAAACCTCGCGATATCCCAAATAAATGGAGACTTCGACGCCAAGGACCCAAAAATGGCAGCTTACCGCAAAGCCGTCCTAAAAATGTCAGCTCGGTTCAAAGGGCTGGAGTTTCACCATATAGCCCGAGAAAACAATCAAGCAGCGGACGTCCTGGCACGCATCGGAGCAAAACGCGATGCAGTCCCCCCCAACATCTTTTTGGAAAGATTGTTCAAGCCATCCGTAACATGGGAGGGGGAACCCGTAAATAACAGCCCGGACCCAGCCGCACCACTCGACGCCGAACAATCTGACACAATTGGAGGCTCTGCCAATGAAATTACACCTTCAGCCCATGTAATAATGGCGGTCATCGCCCCGTGGACAGAACCATTCCTAGCCTACCTTACTAGGCAGGAACTCCCGGAGGACCAAAACGAGGCCCGCTGCATAGTGCGGCGATCTAAAGCCTATAGAGTCCATGAGGGAGAGCTTTATAAGAAAAGCACTACCGGAGTCCTTCAAAGGTGCATCTCCGTAGAGGAAGGGCGGAACCTTCTGGCTGAAATTCATGCCGGACTCGGTGGTCACCACGCCGCTGCTCGGTCCCTTGTTAGCAAGGCTTTCCGTACAGGCTTTTATTGGCCGACGGCCCGGGCAGACGCTCAGGACTTAGTCCAATGATGCGCCAGTTGCCAACTTTTTGCCAACCAAAGCCATATGCCACCCACCGCACTCCAAACTATACCCATCACCTGGCCTTTTGTGGTATGGGGGCTTGACATGGTCGGACCCCTTAAAGGTGGGACCGATAGGAAAAAATACTTACTGTTCATGGTGGATAAATTCACCAAATGGATAGAAGCCAAGCCTGTTAAAACGGCCGAATCCGGACCTGTGATAGACTTCATATCCGGGGTTGTACACCGTTATGGTGTCCCCCACAGCATCATAACCGATAATGGTACAAACTTTACCGCCGATGAGGTAAAACTCTGGTGCAAAAACATGGGCATCAAGCTCGATTATGCTTCCGTCTATCACCCACAAACCAACTGCCAGGTCGAACGTGCAAATGGTCTTATCATGAGCGGCATTAAACCCAGACTGGTGCGGTCCCTCAAGGAATCTAACACGCACTAGGTAGAGGAGCTCGACTCCATGCTATGGGGGCTGCGGACCACGCCAAATCGCACCACCGGATACACACCATTTTTTATGGTGTACGGCCCAGAGGCAATTCTGCCCTGCGACATAATTCATGACTCACCTAGAGTGCGCATGTACGAAGAAAGAGAAGCCGAGCTCGATCGGCAGGACAATTTGGACACCCTGGAGGAGGAGCGTAACATGGCAAAAGCCCGTTCCGCATTTTATCAACAGCAGGCCCGAAGATATCAAAGCAGAGAAGTACGGGCCAAAAACTACAATGTTGGCGAACTAGTTCTACGCCTGCCGGATAAGAAAAAGGACAAACTCAAGCCCAAGTGGGAAGGTCCATTCATAATCGACCAAGTCCTGACTGGCGGGGCGTACTGCCTGCGAGATGCGTCGGATAACCGACTCGAGCCGAACCCGTGGAACGCCACCCATCTCCGAAGATTCTATGCCTAGCGCCAGACTCTGGGTTTGTCTCCTTCCTCTGTCCATTTTTTGCATTTTTCTGTCTTACATTTCTCTCCTTCCCCTCTTTCCTTTTATAGCCCTTAAAGGCTTATCTAGTGACGCGCCACTCGCGCTCATTAAACCTGAGGGCTTCTTTAACAGAAGCTTATTTATACGGGCTTCACGCCCAACACATGCATCAAACTTCCGCATGTACCTTTTTCTTCACCATTATATGCATCGATATGACTTAAGTTTTGGCCAAGCTGGGTTGCCTGGCTCCTGTGCTTACCCCTGCGTTCCCGATTGTTCGGTTAGGTGGTAAAGGGAGCACCTCTGCGATTGTTACTGCCGGGTCAGCCGGATGTGTACCTCAGACTGGGTGAAGCCGAAAGCTAGCGTTCTTAAGGGAATATTCGGTCGGTGAGATAAAAGATGATCTTTTTTATTTTTTTATATGCGCCCCCAGATGCTTTTTTCTGCGTCTTTTTACGCAGTCCGGACATGCACTTTAGGGCATGCCTCCCAGCGAAAGGAACCCCTAACGGAACTATTCTCTCTGGAAGATGTTTCTTACTAACCATGTAATATAACATAACTAGTTGGGCACTTGTCTGATAAAGCACTAATGACCCCTACGCCTGGTCTCCACGCATACCACGGTTCTTGTATAACTGCTATGGTATTCGGACACACTCCGGACCGTCAGGTCCCGAGGTTGAAGCGAAAAGGTCGGCAACGACAAACAATCTACAATCCGGCTAGAAGGCATTACACATGTCAATTCAAAATTACATAGTCATTCTGACTGATTGTATTCCTCTTCTATACCATCTAACAGGCTGTCTAATTTACAGTCCTGCTGGGAATACTTCACGGCCAACTCTACTTGGCCGTATACTAAGCTCACAGGGATCTCCTTCCCATCAGGCCCCACTGGTCCGACCTCGGCCATGTGGTTTGGGTCAGACTTCGTAAAACGGGTCTTCACCATGGCCCAGGCTTCCCTAGAGCCTTGTCGGCAGGCCGATATCTTCCACAATCGGAAGCGCCGCCGAGCTCCCTTCAGCTTCTCCGCAAGATCTCCAAGGCTCTCGGGCATGGAGTGGGCAGGCCATAAGGCTTGGGCAACACCTCGCATCGCCTGCCGAATTCGCTCGTGCAGTTGCATGAGTTCGGGAAGAAGGTCACCCATAGAACCGGGCATCTCCTCTGCAGGACGACCTGTGAGCATACCTACAGACATTACTCTGTTAATCGACTTCCTCGCCGAACTCTTTTTTCAAAGTTCGTTCAAGCACTTACTAAAAATGCCGCGTCGAAGCCGCTGATTCTCCTTCGTGGAGTCCGACAGCTGGCCACGGACATCTTTAAGTTCGATGTCCATCTTGGTGTTGGCATCCTGAAGATCATTCTTCTCTCGCCTCACCCTTGTCAACATACTCTCACCGGCCTTTAGCTGGCGTAAGAGTTGTTGTTTGTCCGAATCGAGTCCGGCGCCATCTGCTATATGATTTGTCAGATTTACACCCACACCGCACAATACTAATCTTTCGAAGTGTGTCTTACCTGAGGGGGTCTCTTTGGACTCCCCTGCTGCGGCTAGTGCGGCTTCTAGTTGAGCCTTGCACTTTTCCAGCTCCTGGGACAGTACAGTATTCTTCTCTGTAAGAACCTGCATATTAAAAGATCCTTAAATCAGTTGCTCTAACTGTTTCAAATCTCGGGGGCTACTGGTATATATATATTTGACCAAAATTTTCTTACCCGTATGTCTTTTACATACTGCTCCGTGGCTCTGGCTAAACCATTCTGAGCAGCACGGAGGTACGCATCTCCCGAATTAAACGCATCTAAAGCCTCTTGGGAGAAACAAGCGTCGCGTAGAACTGTCCGGCGACGCCTGTGTTTCATGGCACTCTCCACTTCAGAATTTGTGGCAGACAGCCTGTCCTCATACTCTGTTGGAGGAGCGTCCGGTACGCGCCTTGTGCTCGCCTCCGCTTCCTGGCCAGCTGTTGGAGCCTGGCTGGTGGAAGCGTGATCGGCAACCTCTCCGGATGTAGTCCGGTGAGGTCTCTTCGTTCTGAAGATAGCACGAATGTTAATATGCCCTGACAGAATAACACCAGGGAAACAGAGGGTGCGCTATACCTTTGCACCGGCATCTCAGTCCGGACTTCGTTCCTTTTTGCCCCACGGGGCCCTGCGGCCCCTCGTTGGCTAGCCGCCGCAGGTTCGGCCTCCTGCCTCAGAAAACTCCCCTGCAAAACACGGTTGTCGTCAGAAACACCGGAATACGCGAGAGTGCAATCTCTCTCAAGGGAATGAGACTCCAGTTTCTGTCACCTGGGAGGCCGGAATTAACTCTGGGTAATCGGCCGTGATGGCTACCAAGGTATTGTCCTTGCTTAACTGATGGAACACCCCGTCGATAAGCTCCACCGATATGTCTGGATCCTCTTCGGAGTCCGGATCGAGGGACTGTTCTGGGTCCTCGGGCTGTGGAGGGCGGCTGCTTATGTCCTTTACCTCCTGTCGCAGTTCCTGCATTGAGGTCGTTAGACTACCTATCTAACCATGGGAGTATAAAACAAACGGGCAAGTGCAATCATTCACTTACCCAACTTGGAGGATCATACATACTGAATCCGGCCTGCAGATTGACGCGGAGGAATTCCTCCTTTTCTCCCTTGTACAAAGAGGATAAGATCTTTACTAAGGCGGCGGCTGAGTCCGGCCCCTCACGACCGCAACGTGTGGCGTCATCCTCCCCGTTGAAATCCCACATGGGGTGGCCTCTATATTGAAGCGGCTACACCCCCCGCATAATGCATGCGGCCATGACTCCAATCATGGTTAGTCCGGAATGAGCCAACAGTCTTATCCGGCCCATCAGGTAAAGGACGTCTCTGTCACTTTCTCTCTAAGAGCTCCGCGGACGCCAGCTCAAGCATTTCTTCAATGGAGCACTGTTGAACTCAGGGAGACCGACCCGGATAGGGTCCGGTAGCGGGACATCATCTATGTAAAACCATTCCGAAGGCCAGTCCTCGGACGCCTTCTTTGGGGTTCCGGATAAGTATCCGGTCCCGGCGATGCGCCATACTTCGGCTCCGCCCACTTGATATATAGACCCCTTTTCGGAACGGGGCACCAGTCAGAATAACCTCTTCCACAGCGCGAAATGAGCCTCAACGCCTAAAAATAGCTCGCAAAGGGCGACGAAACCCGCGATGTGCAATACGGAGGCGGGCGTGAGATTGTGCAGCTGGAGGCCGTAGAACTCCAGAAGCCCGTGGAGAAATGGGTGAATTGGAAATCCCAGTCCCCTTATTAGATAGGGGACGAGGCACACCCGCTCTCCTTTAGAAGGATTGGGGGTGCTCTCCGCTTGTTTTCCGCCATTATAGGTGGCGAGACCGGCTCGGACCAGGACCATGTATGCCTGAGGGAGGAATCCCTTGACCTGAAGTGACGCTAACTTGCTATGCGGGATGGTGCAACTCTCCCAGTCCCCGGGTTTGGGACCAGAGGGGCGAGCGGAGGAGCTACGACGGCTGGTCATGTTGGAATAGACCTTTGCTGGAAGCGCTCTGATGATAACTCGCGGAAAGGAGAAGATGTGGTTTGGACCTAAATCCCCATCCCGTTAAATAGGCAGCTCGTTTATACGGCTAGGGGTGTGGATGTAAGAATGCCCCGGCTTTTCGCATTTGTTTGAACACGTGGAAGATGACCATTATTGGGCATGGAAGCCGAGGAGGACTACATTACAAAAATCGGACATTATTCCTACAGGTACACAAGATTTGGAGAAGAACCCGCCTTGCAATGCCGAACAAATCTGTGCGCCGGACTCATCGTCATTGAAGCCTGGTTCGGGGGCTACTGAGGGAGTCCTGGATTAGGGGGTGTTCGGGTAGCCGGACTATACCTTCAGCCGGACTCCTTGACTATGAAGATACAAGATTGAAGACTTCGTCCCGTGTCCGGATGGGACTTTCCTTGGCGTGGAAGGCAAGCTTGGCAATGCGGATATTCAAGATCTCCTGCCATTGTAACCGACTCTGTGTAACCCTAACCCTATCCGGTGTCTATATAAACCAGAGGGTTGTAGTCCGTAGGCAATCAACTCCATACACAACAATCATACCATAGGCTAGCTTCTAGGGTTTAGCCTCCTTGATCTCGTGGTAGATCTACTCTTGTACTACCCATATCATCAATATTAATCAAGCAGGAGTAGGGTATTACCTCCATCGAGAGGGCCCGAACCTGGGTAAAACAAAGTGTCCCCTGTCTCCTGTTACCATCCGGCCTAGACGCACAGTTCGGGACCCCCTACCCGAGATCCGCCGGTTTTGACACCGACAATTAGCTAGCAGTTTCTCTATCATACCCGAAGGAATTTCAAAGTAAACCTTTTTAGTAGGTTCGGTAGGTTGAGGAGCAACTCTTTGCTCTAATGGTCGGGGTGAAGATACCCCAAACAAGCCCCTCAAAGGATTCTGTTCCATAGTAACAAGTGACAGTAAATTTCAGCACACTATATAAATTTTTCCTTACCAAATTCCACCTACCGAAGGCACTTCACTCCCCGGCAATAGCGCCAGAAAAGAGTCTTGATGACCCACAAGTATAGGGGATCTATCGTAGTCATTTTGATAGATAAGAGTGTCGGACCCAACGAGGAGCAGAAGGAAATGATAAGCAATTTTCAGTAAGGTATTCTCTGCAAGCACTAAAATTATCGGTAACAGATAGTTTTGTGATAAGGTAATTTGTAACGGGTAGCAAGTAATAAAAGTAAATAAGGTGCAGCAAGATGGCCCAATCCTTTTTGTAGCAAATGACAAGCCTGGACAAACTCTTATATAAAGGAAAGCGCTCCCGAGGGCACATGGGAATTATCGTCAAGCTAGTTTTCATCACGTTCATATGATTCGCGTTCTATACTTTGATAATTTGATATGTGGGTGGACCGGTGCTTGGGTACTGCCCTTCCTTGGACAAGCATCCCACTTATGATTAACCCCCCTTGCAAGCATCCGCAACTACAAAAGAAGTATTAAGGTAAATCTAACCATAGCATGAAACATATGGATCCAAATCAGCCCCATACAAAGCAACTCATAAACTAGGGTTTAAGCTTCTGTCACTCTAGCAACCCATCATCTACTTATTACTTCCCAATGCCTTTCTCTAGGCCCAACTAATGGTGAAGTGTCATGTCGTCGACGTTCACATGACACCACTAGAGTAAAGACAACATACATCTCATCAAAATATCGAACGAATACAAAATTCATATGACTACTTATAGCAAGACTTCTCCCACGTCCTCAGGAACAAAAGTAACTACTCACAAAGCATATTCATGTTCGTAATCAGAGGGGTATTAATGTGCATAAAGGATCTGAACATATGATCTCCCACCGAATAAACCAACTAGCATCAACTACAAGGAGTAATCAACACTACTAGCAACCCACAGGTACCAATCTGAGGTTTTGGGACAAAGATTGGATACAAGGGATGAACTAGGGTTTGAGATGAGATGGTGCTGGTGAAGATGTTAATGGAGATTGACCCCCTCCCGATGAGAGGGTCGATGATGATGACGATGGTGATGATTTCCCCCTCTCGGAGGGAAGTTTCCCCGGCAGAACAACTCCGCCAGAGACCTAGATTGGTTCCGCCAAGGTTCCACCTCGTGGCGGTGGAGTTTTGTCCCGTGAGCTAGCTTATGATTTTTCCCAGGACGAAAGACTCCATATAGTCAAAGATGGTCATCAGAGGGCTGCTAGGGGGGCCACGAGGCAGGGTGCGCGCCCAGGGGGGTAGGGCACGCCCCACCCTCTTGGATGGTGGGTGGCCCCCCTCTGGTACTTTTTTGCCCAATATTTTTTATATATTCTGAAACATGCTCTTGTGAAATTTCAGGACCTTTGGAGATGTGCAGAATAGGTCTCTAATATTTGCTCCTCTTCCAGCCGAGAATTCCAGCAGCCAGCATTCTCCCTCTTCATGTAAACCTTGTAAAATAAGAGAGAATAGGCATAAGTATTTTGACATATTGTGTAATAACAACACATAATACAATAAATATCGATATCAAAGCATGATGGAAAATGGACGTATCACGGTATCTTTATACCTAGTTCAATCTCATTACCGGCAAGTCTATTTACTCGTTCCGTAATGCATTATCCCGCAACTAACTCATTAGTCACATTGCTTGCAAGGCTTATAGTGATGTGCACTACCGAGAGGGCCGAGAGATACCTCTACGGTCGACGGAGTGACAAATCCTAATCTTGATCTATGCGAACCCAAGAAACACCTTCGGAGACACCTGTAGAGCATCTTTATAATCACCCAGTTACGTTGTGACGTTTAATAGCACACAAGGTGTTCCTCCGGTATTCAGGAGTTGCATAATCTCATAGTTAGAGGAATATGTATAAGTCATGAAGAAAGCAATAGCAATAAAACTAAATGATCGTATTGCTAAGCTAATGGATGGGTCTTGTCCATCACATCATTCTCTAATGACGTGATCCTATTCATCAAATGACAACACATGTCTATGGTCAGGAAACTTAACCATCTTTGATTAACGAGCTAGTCAAGTAGAGGCATACTAGGGACACTCTGTTTTGTCTATGTATTCACACATGTACTAAGTTTCCGGTTAATATAATTCTAGCATGAATAATAAACATTTATCATGATATAAGGAAATATAAGTAACAACTTTTTATTGCCTCTAGGGCACATTTCCTTCAGATATATACCGATGAGGACCCCGAGGAAGAGGTCATAGTTGAGACCTTGGAGGTAGAAACATCGGTACTCCCAATGGAATAAGATTATGAACGTGAACCAGAATTGCCATATCCGGTGAGGAAATCACAACTTGAGTATTTCAGCAGGGAACATTCTGAGGATGAAAGTGAGAACAAACGCAAAGCTAAGGTGAAGCCTCCAAAAAGGAGGAAATAGGAGGAACCCATTGAAACAATGGAAGAGGAGGTAACTTGCTGAAAGAACATGTGGTGCCCCCATGTTTGGTTTTGGTAATTGATGACAATCTCTATGGACTAATGGTTGCCTTGAGTTATATTTGAAGGTTTTGTCCATTGGCTTTTCTTGGAGTACATGTGTTGGTTTCAAGGAGAGTTGGTGTCGACCAAGGTGCTATTCAAGGAATTATCCAAAGATTGGTCATGTGAGTGTTGAGCTTATTGCAAGCATGTCTTGAAGAAGAAGATTGTGTGATCATTCATGTCTACCTTCAAGACATCATCCAAATGAAGAGAATTGGAAAGATTCAAGGTTGATCAAGATTAAGTCAAGAATGAATCAAGTTGATCAACACACAAAGCATACAAGATGTAATGAGGGATCAAGTGATCCCATGGTATGGTAAGCATTATCCACTATGCTTTGTTTGCTAACCCATGGTTTTCGTGAGAGTTCTTTGTGGGGTTAGGTTGCGATGTGCAAGTTCAAGTGGAGCATCACGAAGAGATCAAATGCTTGAAGCTTGCTGTCCATTATGGTAACAATGGATTTATGAAGATGTGCCGAAGAGTGGCTCACCCATAGTGGAATATGGGGGAGCAATCAACTAGTTTTCATCGAGCCAACACAATCAAGAAAGGTGTTCCAACTTGAGGAAGTCAAGATCGTCATCATCTAGCTCAATTGGACTTTGTGCAACACAAAGGTTTGCCCTTGATAGGTTTTCTATGTTACCGGTCTCATAGTGGTAGTTGGGAGACCGGGTTATAGGATCGATTGCCGTAGTATCATGGGGGGCTCTCGATGAGTAGCTTGATCGTATCATTCGTTGAGAGCTCAAACCATTGCATCCTTGCATCATCTTTCTTGGTTCTTGTTTGGTTCTCTTTGTGAGTCTTAGAGCTTATGGTCATCTTGATGACAAGCTCGAGTTCATTGAAAACGGAGTTCACATGCATCTTCTATGATGTTTTTGATGTTGGAGGTTTTGCCGATTCTTCTCAGTTGGAGGTTTGACTCCTCTTTTTGTTAGGCATACCTCCCCTGCTGTTTTTATACTACTCGTCGTCTTGTATCCAACAAGCTTGAGTTTGCTCAATTTGGAGCTCTTCAGAAGAAGTTATGGCAGTTCTGGTTTTCTCCCTACGGTAGTACCGCGGTCGGCAGCGGTAGTACCGCTTATAGCATCAAGCGGTAGTACCGCTCCAGTACCGCTCTACTACCGCCTCGATTTTGGGTCATGCACTTTTCGTGTCGGGTTTAGCAGTAGTTGCATGGCAGTAAGGCACGGTAGTTCCACCTATAAGCGGTAGTACCGCTCCGGTCGGGCGGTTGTACCGCTACTGCATTACTACCGCCGTACTCTGCTCTGCCCTGCCTCTTTTGGTCCCGTGTTCTGCTCCTCCAGCGGTAGTACCGCTGGGGTGAGCGGTAGTACCGCTTATATGCGGTACTACCGCCCTAAGGTTCATGTTTGTTGCTCCATTTCCCTGCTTCTTCCGCCCGAGCGGTAGTACCGCTCGCGTGCGTGCTAAGCACATAACGGTTGGATTTTTTTCCTCCTATAAAAGGGGTCCTCTTCCCCAATGAACCTTATCCTTTTGAGCTCATGTTCTTCCCCCATTGTTGACCTTCTTCGAGCATGCTAAATCTCAATCCCTCCATGGATTCTTGCTAGTTTTTTAGGGAAAAGAGAGAGGAGACCTAGATCCACATTTCCACCAATCACTTTCTCCTCTATGTGAGGGGAACCCCTTGGATCTAGATCTTGGAGTTCTTGGTGTTCTCCTTCTTGTTCTTCCTCTCATCCTCCCCCATAGGATTAGTTGCTTCGGTGGGATTTGAGAGAGAAGTATTTGGGCACTCCGTGTGCCCTTGCCATTGCATTTGGTGCATCCGCTTGAGTTATCCATGGTGATACGTGGAAGTTACAAGTTGAGAAGCTTATTACTCTTGGGTGCTTGGTACCCTTGAGCTTGTTCCTCTTGGGTGCTTGGGCGCCCTAGACGGTTGAGGTCACCTTGGAGCCATATTCCATTGTGGTGAAGCTTCATGGTGTCGTTGGGGAGTTAACCCCAACCTTTGTGGTGTTCGGAGCTCAATCATTGTGGTGTAAAGCTCTAGGCAAGCGTCGGGGTCTCCAATTAGGTTGTGGAGATCGCCCCGAGCAATTTGACGGGTTCCAGTGACCGCCCCCAAGGGTTGCCAAAGTGTACGGATTCGGTGACCGCCCCCAAGGGTTGCCATTTGTACGGGTTCGGTGACCGCCCTCAAGGGTCCCTGAGGGAGTCCTGGATTAGGGGGTGTCCGGATGGCCGGACTATACCTTCAGCTGGAATCCTGGATTATGAAGATACAAGATTGAAGACTCCGTCCCGTGTTCGGAAGGGACTTTCCTTGACGTGCCAAGGAAACCGCCTCGCATGACGCGCTGAGGTGGGATAATAAAATGATTCGGATAAAGGCTTGGTCGTGGTGTGTCACACTATGGAATACGTCAGCAGATTAGATTTGTGTAAATATTATTCTCTCTATGGCAATATGTGGAAACTTATTTTGCAGAGCCGGACACTATCTTTGTGTTCAAAATCTTCTATGAAGTACTTGGAGGAGGAACCCGCCTTGCAATGCCGAAGACAATCTGCATGCCGGACTCGTCGTCATTGAAGCCTGGTTCAGGGGCTACTGAGGGAGTCCTGGATTAGGGGGTGTTCGGATAGCCGGACTATACCTTCAGCCGGACTCCTGGACTATGAAGATACAAGATTGAAGATCCGTCCCGTGTCCGGAAGGGACTTTCCTTGGCGTGGAAGGCAAGCTTGGCGATACGGATATGTAGATCTCCTACCATTGTAACCGCTTTGTGTAACCCTAACCCTCTCCGGTGTCTATATAAACCGGAGGGTTTTAGTCCGTAGGACAACATATAGAACAACAATCATAAGATAGGCTAGCTTCTAGGGTTTAGCCTCTCCGATCTCGTGGTAGATCTACTCTTGTACTACCCATATCATCAATATTAATCAAGAAGGACGTAGGGTTTTACCTCCATCAAGAGGGCCCGAACCTGGGTAAAACTTCATGTCCCTTGCCTCCTGTTACCATCCGGCCTAGACGCACAGTTCGGGACCCCCTACCCTAGATCCGCCGGTTTTGACACCGACAGTCCCTTAGTGGAATCACGACATCTTGCATTGTGCGAGGGCGTGAGGAGATTACGGTGGCCCTAGTGGCTTCTTGGGGAGCATTTTGCCTCCACACTGCTCCAAACGGAGATTAGCATCCGCAAGGGTGTGAACTTTGGGATACATCATCGTCTCTGCTTGCCTCGGTTATCTATTACCCGAGCTCTTTACTTATGCACTTTACTTTGTGATAGCCATATTGTTTCTTGTCATATATCTTGCTATCACCTAGTAGTTTGTCTTGCTTAGCATAAGTTGTTCGTGCACATAGGTGAGCCTAGTTGTTGTAGGTTTTGTGCATGACAAATTAACCGCTAGGTTTATTCCGCATTTGTTCAAGCCTAAACTGTAATTATTTTAAAATGCCTATTCACCCCCCCCCCTCTAGGTGACATCCACGATCTTTCACTTGCTTTGTGAAAGGTTGCATTAAAGCAGCAATACTAGCCTGTGGTGCCTTGTTCTTTTGGAAGTAATTCTTATTTTGGCCTTTGTGATATAGGGTCCTCTATGAATGTTCTACCTTACAATCTTTACACTAAGCTTCATGATGAAATTTATGCTTGTGACTTGCAGCCAACTGATATGGAAATTAAATTGGCAAATAGTACTCTAGGGAGACCCTATGGGATGGTATCTGATATTTATGTGATTTTGGGAACCTTTACTTACCAGGTAGACTTTGTTGTAATGGAAATCCCTGAAGATGATTTTTGTCCTACAATATTTGGAAGACCATTTCTTAACACTGTAGGTGCAAGCATTTCTTGTAAGAGGGAATTTGTCTCTATCAAGTGTGGGGAACAGGTAAGGGAATTTCATTTATCCAGGTTTAAAAATCTCCCCCAACTAGGAGAGCATGACAACAATGAAGAGAAGACCATAGCTCAATTACCATCAATCTACTTTGGAGCCCCGGAAGATTGTCTTGAAAGGAGTTTACCTGAATACGACAAAGGACCAGAAGACCCAGCTAAGGAAGAGATAGATCATCATTTGAATGAGACAACAGTTCAAGATCTAGTATCTAGCAAGCAATATGAAGTGCTCGAGAAGAAAGGAGACGAGGAACCATCGCCACCTGAACTAAAACCTCTACCAAAAGAATTAAGGTATGAGTCTTTAGATGAAACAAATAGATACCCTATTATTATCAATGCTAATCTTTCTGGAGAAGAAAATGAGAGATTAATGAATGCCTTGAGGAAGCATAGAAAATCATTTGGGTATTCAATGGATGATTTAAAAGGCATCAACCCCTCTATATGTACTCATCGCTTATTCATGGAGGAAGGAGTTGAACTAGTTCACGAGCACCAAAGGAAGTTGAACCTTGAAATGAAGGAAGTGGTAAGAAAAGAAATGGTTCGTCTACTTGATGCAGGTATTATATATCCACTTTTTGAAAGCAAATGGATAAGCCTGGTCCATTGTGTACATAAAAAATGGGAATTTGCAGTAGTAACTAATAGACATAATGAACTAATCCCCACTAAAACAATAGTTGGGTATAGAATGTGCATTGATTTCAGGAAGTTAAATAAGGAGACCTATAAGGATCGTTGACTGAGGGAGTCCTGGATTAGGGGGTGTCCGGATGGCCGGACTATACCTTTAGCCGGACTCCTGGACTATGAAGATAAAAGATTGAAGACTTCGTCCCGTGTATGGAAGGGACTTTCCTAGGCGTGGAAGGCAAGCTTGGCAATACGGATATGCAGATCTCCTACCATTGTAACCGACTTTGTGTAACCCTAACCCTCTCCGGTGTCTATATAAACCGGAGGGTTTCAGTCCGTAGGACAACATAGACAACAACAATCATACCATAGGCTAGCTTCTAGGGTTTAGCCTCTCTAATCTCGTGGTAGATCTACTCTTGTACTACCCATATCATCAATATTAATCAAGCAGGACGTAGGGTTTTACCTCCATCAAGAGGGCCCGAACCTGGGTAAAACTTCGTGTCCCTTGCCTCTTGTTACCATCCGGCCTAGACGCACAGTTCGGGACCCCCTACCCGAGATCCGCCGATTTTGACACCGACATTGGTGCTTTCATTGAGAGTTCCTCTCTGTCGTCGCCGTCAGGCTTCATGGCTCCTACGATCATCAATGGCGATGCAGTCCAGGGTGAGACCTTCCTCCCCGGACAGATCTTCGTCTTCGGCGGCTTCGCACTACGGGCCAATTCACTTGGCCATCTGGAACAGATCGAAAGCTACGCCCCTGGCCATCAGGTCAGATTTGGAAGTTTAAACTACCTGCTTGACATCCGCGGGGACTTGATCTTCGACGGATTCGAGCCACTGCCGAGCGCGCCGCACTGTCCCGACGAGCATGATCTAGCTCTGCCGCCGAACAGTGCCCTGGAGGCCGCACCCGCATCGGCCTCGACCCTTAATTCGGATCCAACTGCGTCGATCGAGGATGGGTGGTTGGACGCCGCCTCGGGGGCTGCGATCCCAACGGCGATCGAGCCGAACACCAGCCCCGCACTCTATGAGATTCGTGACTCCAAGGAGCCGGACTCCTCTCCGGACTCCGAACCCTCCGCGCCCCTGCCGATCGAATCCGATTGGGCACCGATTATGGAGTTTACTGCCGCGGACATCTTTCAGCACTCGCCTTTCGGCGATATTCTGAAGACACTGAAGTCTCTCTCTTTATCAGGAGAGCCCTGGCCGGACTACGGTCAGCAAGGTTGGGATTCGGACGATGGAGAAATTCAAATCCCACCCACCACCCACTTTGTAGCCACTGTCGACGACTTAATCGATATGCTCGACTTCCACTCCGAAGACATCGACGGTATGGACGCCGATGAAGGAGACGATGAAGAACCAGCGCCTATCAGGCCCTGGAAAGCCACCTCGTCATATGACATATACATGGTGGACACCCCAAAAGAAGGAGATGGCGATGGAACAGCGGAGGATGACCCCTCCAAGAAATAGCCTAAGCGCCGGCGTCAGCGGCGCCGCTCAAAATCATGCCAAAACAAATACGGTGATTCCAGCACGGGAGATAATAGTACTCCGGAAAGTGCCAAAGAAAACCCCCTCCAGCAAGATTTAGCACAGGAGGATGGAGAAACCAGCCCCCATGAGAGAGCGGCTAATAGAGAGGTTGAGGATGATAATTATCTGCCTCCCTCCGAAGACAAGGAAAGCCTCGACGATGATGAATTCGTCGTGCCAGAGGATCCCGTCAAGCAAGAGAGTTTTCAACGCAGGCTTATGGCCACGGCAAGAAGCCTCAAGAAAAAACAGCAACAACTTAGAGCTGATCAAGATTTGCTAGTCGACAGATGGACTAAAGTCCTTGCGGCCGAAGAGCATAAACTCGAACGCCCCTCCAAGAGCTACCCAAAGCGCAGGTTGCTACCCCGATTAGAGGTGGAAGCACTTGATGCGGCCGACCGGCCACCTCGTGGCCGCGACAGAGAGGCCTTTCGGCCCTCCACTCAAGCCGCACCCCATACCAAGGGACGGGAATATGCGCCGGACTTACGAGATATGTTGGAGGACAAGTCAAGGCAAACAAGATCGATCTACGGATCGCGTGGGCGCCCCACGGCTCGAGACGGTATCTGTCACGCCGGCCACAAATTCGGCAGGGCTGAACATAGTAGACAAAGCTCATTGGAGCTACGTCATGATATAGCCCAGTACAGAGGCGCTGCACACCCACTATGCTTCACAGACGAAATAATGGATCATCAAATCCCCGAGGGTTTCAAACCCGTAAATATAGAATCATATGATGGCACAACAGATCCTGCGGTATGGATCGAGGATTATCTCCTTCATATCCACATGGCCCGCGGCGATGATTTCCACGCCATCAAATACCTCCCACTCAAGCTTAAAGGACCAGCTCGGCATTGGCTTAACAGCTTGCCAACAGGATCAATCAGTTGTTGGGAGGACCTAGAAGCCGCATTCCTCGACAATTTCCAGGGCACTTATGTGCGACCCCCAGACGCTGATGACCTAAGTCACGTAATTCAGCAGCCAGGCAATTCTGGACACGATTCCTAACAAAGAAAAATCAAATAGTCGACTGTCCGGACGCTGAGGCCCTAGCAGCCTTCAATCACAATATCTGTGACGAGTGGCTTGCCCGACACCTTGGACAGGAAAAGCCGAAGTCTATGGCAGCACTCACGACACTAATGACCCGCTTTTGTGCAGGAGAAGATAGCTGGCTTGCTCGTAGCAACAATATTACCAAGAACCCTGGTAATTCGGATACTAGGGACAGTAGTGGCAGGTCGCGTCACAATAAGCAGAAGCGCCGCATTAACGGCGACAATGCTGAGGATACGGCAGTTAATGCTGGATTTAGAGGCTCTAAATTCGGTCAGCGGAAAAAGGCATTCAAAAGGAATCCTAGGGGCCCGTCCAGTTTGGACCGAATACTCGACCGCTTGTGCCAGATACATGGCACCCCCGAAAAGCCGGCCAATCACACCAACAGGGATTATTGGGTGTTCAAGCAGGCATGCAAGTTAAATGCCAAAAATGAAGACAAGGGGCTGCATAGCGATGACGACGAGGAGCCCCGGCCTCCGAACAACAGTGGACCGAAGGGTTTTCCCCCACAAGGGCAGATGGTGAACATGATATACGCAGCCCACGTCCCCAAAAGGGAGCGGAAGCGCGCGTTAAGGGATGTATACGCGGTAGAGCCAGTCGCCCCAAAGTTCAACCCATGGTCCTCCTGCCCGATCACCTTTGATCGAAGGGACCATCCCACTAGCATCCGTCATGGCGGATTCACCGCATTGGTTCTCGACCCAATTATTGACGGATTTCATCTCACTAGAGTCCTTATGGACGGCGGCAGTAGCCTGAACCTGCTTTACCAGGATAGAGTGCGGAAAATGGGCATAGATCCCTCGAGGATTAAGTCCACCAAAATGACCTTTAAAGGTGTAATACTAGGTGTAGAGGCCAACTGTACAGGCCCAGTCACACTTGAAGTGGTCTTCGGATCTCCGGATAATTTCCGAAGCGAGGAGTTAATCTTCGACATAGTCCCATTTTGCAGTGGCTATCACGCACTGCTCGGGCGAACCGCATTCTCCAAGTTCAATGTGGTACCGCACTATGCATACCTTAAACTCAAGATGCCAGGCCCTCGAGGAGTAATTACGGTCAGTGGAAACACTGAACGCTCCCTCCGAACGGAGGAGCACACAGCGGCCCTTGCAGCGGAAGTACAAAGCAGCCTCTCCAGGCAGTTCTCCAGTCCGGCCATTAAACGATCGGACACCGTCAAGTGCGCCTCGAGTAACCTACAACAAGACCGCCTAGCACGATCCGAGCAGGCGTAGCAATGCGGCCCCAACCCCAGCCCTCACATAAATGCGACACCAGTAGTTCGCGTACATAACTACGCTCTAGAAATACCATGGGTACAGGGGAAGGGGCACCATCACGGCACGCCCGAAACACGGCTTAAACCACACCAGGGGCTGCCGATTTTTTAATTTTCTCTTACTTTCAGGACTCCACACTTCGGAAGGCCTGTTCGGCAGTTCAATTGCCGCACAAACGATGCAAGAACCAGGGAAGCAAACAAGCCGCGCCGCATTACGGAACTCCCAGGTGGTCTCTATCACGAGCAGTATACCTGTTTCGCATGCTATTCCGCAGCATGCCCCTAGAACGGACATGTTACATAGTCCAACCTTTTGCTTATCGCATTATTTGTATTGTTCTGCTTGGATCGCAGCCCTCTTTAATAAACAGTGCATAGCTTTTGTCTATTTTTGCATTACTTTATATATATATATATATATATATATATATGTTCCTTAACGACATATTGCACCCGTACACTTTGGTACGGCCTAAATACGCCAGGGGCTTTAGTACCCCTCAATATGGTGTGAGAAGTCCGAACACTTTAACAAGTGCAGCACCCTGAACTTATAGCATTATATGCATCGGCTCCGAATCATGTCTTGGGTCAATAGTTGGGTTTGCCCGGCTCCTATGTTTTGGTGCCTTACGTTCCGCTATATCGGCTAAGGTAGCACTAGGAGAACCACTGCGATTGTGCCCCAGTTGAGCTGGGTCGAGCACCTCAGTGGAGAAAGCTAAAACTGACTGTGATGATGAAGCGGGAGCTGGTCGCTGTTCGAGAGGTTTTTTCGAGTCCCTAACGACTTATGCCGCTTAGAGCGAGGAGCCGGCTCTGTCCGGCCAAGGCGTGGATAGCGCCCCGAACTCGGTCTTCCGAATACGAGGGGCTTCGCCGAAATTTAAAATTATAGAATTCTATGGCTAAGTGGGAGTGTTCACGCATTATAGGCTGATTGGCTTGTTCGTTGGGCTGAGCGCCTCCCTCGAAGGACCCAAACATGGGAAAAAGAGTGCTCAGGTTTATCGCCGAACACCCCAGCACTAGCGGCACGGGGGCAGAAGCCGACGACTTGCCATCTCTCAGAATTGATAAACAGCCGCACAGAAGGTAATATTTTAAATTCCAACAGCATTGCTTAGCGCATATGAACAAGTTTTCAGCGCACAGGACAAAACGAGCGAGTTTTACTCAAAAAATACATCCTTGGAACATTCATCCGCCACAAGGCAGACACCCTTCAGAACATCCTTATAGTAATTCTCGGGCTTGCGATGCTCTTTCCCCGGTGGTGGCCCGTCCTTCACAAGCTTCTCAGCATCCAGCTTGCCCCAGTGCACCTTAGCACGGGCAAGGGCCCTACGGGCACCTTCAATGCAGACGGAGCGCTTGATGACTTTGAGCCTTGGACAGGCCTCCACCGGCCGCCGCACCAGCCCGAAATAGCTCCCAGGCAGAGCCTCTCCAGGCCACAGCCGAACTAGGACGCCCTTCATGGCCTGTTCGGCCGCCTTGTGGAGCTCAACCAGTTGCTTCAGCTGGTCGCTCAGGGGCACGGGGTGTCCGGCCTCAACATACTGAGATCAGAACACCTTCTCTGTCGAGCTGCCCTCCTCGGCTCGATAGAATGCGGTGGCACCGGACACACTCCGGGAAAGATCTAAGAACGCTCCTGGAGAGCTCCATATAAGGGTAAGTAACAAGTAACTCATGTTTATGTGTTTGCTTTGCATAAAGAATGCCTTACCCGCCGCTATCTTCTTCACTCATCCAACTCCTCGAGGGTCTTCTGGGGTTCGTCCTTGGCAGACTTGGCATTTTCAATAGCCGCCGCGAGCTCGGACGCTCGCGTCTTTGAGTCAAGCTCCAAACTCTCATGTTTTTTCATGAGAACCTGGAGCTCTTGCCGCACCTTGCCAACCTGGGCCTCATACTTCTCCCGCTCGGTGTGCTTCATGGCCGCCTTCTTCTCGGCCTCGAGCAGCGCTTGCTTAAGGGTCACCACCTTAGGCGTGGCCCCTACAATAGCCACGATAATCCTGTCATTCTTTGCAATTGCACCTTTTTATATATATTTAAATAAGGTATTTCTTACCTTCATTGTCCTTGAGCTGCTTCTTGGCACGCCCGAGCTCTTGCTCGGACCGCTCGAGGTTCTGCTTTAGCGTGTCCACTTCCGCAGTCAGTGCGGCGGACGCAAGCAAGAAGCCTGCATATGCATATTGACTCCTTTTTGTTAGACTCCTGCGAATTTTATTTGATCCTCTATTCGGCTTTTCTTCCCGAACGCCCAACAGAGCATCAGGGGCTACTGTCTATGCGGTAATATTATTTACACATTCTTTACTTACCTCAAAGCCTGTTAAAAGGCTAGTACAAGCTTCAGTTAGTCCGCTCTTGGCGGACTGAACCTTCTAGACCACCGCACTCATAATGGTGCGGTGCTCCTCGTCGATGGAGGCGCCTTGAAGCATCTCCAACAGATTGTCCGGCGCCTCCGGTTGGATGGGGGTCACCGGCACGGTGGGCTTGCTCCTCTTGGAAGGAGGTCCCCCGCCGGACTCTGGAACCTTTGAAGGTTCCGGAGCGGTGTCCGGCCTAGAGCCGGACTTGGAGCCCTGGGGGGTTTCATCCCCTTTACTCCTGGAGTCCGGGAGGTCGCCTTGCAGCGCCTCCTGGACCACCTCCTCCCGGCTTGGAACCTGTTGGGACAACACTTCAGTGTCGTCCGTAGGGCGGGGGGGGAAGCCGTCGGAAGCGAGTTCACATCCGACGAGTCCAGTGAGCCGCTCGACGATGCATCGAGCCGGTCTTTGGGTGGGCTGCATAAACATATTCGACATAAGGGAAAACTGTGCAATAAACGAATACTATGAATTACTCTACTATCCGGATACTTACGATTTTGCCAGGGGCTTGGCCCTGGGCGGCCACTCCTCTCCGCCATCGTCGGCGTCAGTGGAATAGTACGGAGGAAGGGTTTTCCCCTTCTTGGACCCTCCGGCCTCCCCAAAGAGGGCGGCCTTCCTTTTCTTCTCTCCTCCCGCTAGAGGGAGAGAGGTCTCTTCTTCTTCCTCCTCGTCTTCACGGGAGGAATGCACCTCGGAACCGTCGGATGATGGATCCGACACCTCCTGGCGCAGGGCACTCTTTCGAGTCCCCGCGGCCTTCTTCTCCGGCACCACATAGGGTATCGGAACCAGCAGCTTCGCCAAGCGAGCGTCCGCTGGGCCTTCGGGCAAAGGAGCCGGACAGTTGATCTGTCCGGACGTCACCTGCCAATCCTGTCAAAGGTAAGGGGGCTTAGATCCCGCATGGAGTCAAACTATGAAAAACCGATACCCTGTAAAAGGAAAAAACAGCTTACCGCATGAGCGTGACGCTGCGTACTGAATCCGCGATCCTCGGTAGTGGATGCGGGAGCCTCGGCGCCCTTGAAAAGCACCTTCCAGGCATCTTTGTACATCGTGTCGAAGAGCCTGCTCAGAGTTTGGTGCCGCGCCGGGTCGAACTCCCACAGGTTGAAAGCCCGTTGTTGACACGGGAGGATCAGGCGGATGAGCATAACCTGGACTACGTTGACAAGTTTGAGCTTCTTGTCCACCAGGGTTTGGATGCATGTTTGGAGTCTGGTCAGCTCTCCTTTTTTACCCCATGACAGGCCCGTCTCCTTCCAGTAGGTGAGCCGAGTAGGGGGTCCGGATCGAAACTCGGGGGCTGCAACACATTCGGGGTTGCATGGCTCAGTGATATAAAACCACCCCGATTGCCACCCCTTCAGGGTCTCCACAAAGGAGCCCTCGAGCCATAAGACGTTGGCCATCTTGCCCACCATGGTGCCTCCGCACTCCGCCTGGTTGCCGCGCACCACCTTCGGCTTGACATTGAAAGTCTTGAGCCATAGGCCGAAATGGGGGCGGATGCGGAGGAAAGCCTTGCACACGACGATAAACGCCGAGATGTTAAGGACAAAGTTCGGGGCCAGATCGTGGAAATCCAGGCCATAGTAGGACATGAGCCCCCGGACAAATGGGTGGAGAGGGAAGCCCAGTGCGCAGAGGAAATGGGGGAGGAACATCACCCTCTCATGGGGCCTAGGGGTGGGGATGAGCCGCCCCTTTTCGGGAAGCCGGTACGCGATGTCGTGACGGAGGAGACCATCCACTTGCCTCCCACTCCGGACATGGCTGGAGAAGGTTGAGGTGGGGAGTGCGGACTTGGGCGCTGGAGCTCGAGTGCACGAGAATGGATAGGCAAAGGAGGAAGAAGGCATAGGTGAAAAGGTGGATCCTTATCCCCTTATATGGGTGGACGCAACTACATGTCCCCACCAGCCTGGTAAAACTCGCTTATCTCCAAGCATCGTGATCAATGGCGCGGTTGGGATACCCACGCCCGTATTGATGAGAATCCCGGAATAAGGGGACACAATCTCTGCTTTAACAAGAGGTGCCAAGGAAACCGCCTCGCATGACGCGCTGAGGTGGGATAATGAAATGACTCAGATAAAGGCTTGGCCGTGGTGTGTCGCACTATGGAATATGTCAGCAGATTAGATTTGTGTAAATATTATTCTCTCTATGGCAATATGTGGAAACTTATTTTGCAGAGCCGGACACTATCTTTGTGTTCAAAATCTTCTATGATGTACTTGAAGGAGGAACCCGCCTTGCAATGCGAAGACAATCTGCGCGCCGGACTCGTCGTCATTGAAGCCTGGTTCAGGGGCTACTGAGGGAGTCCTGGATTAGGGGGTGTCCGGATGGCCGGACTATACCTTCAGCCGGACTCCTGGACTATGAAGATACAAGATTGAAGACTCCGTCCCGTGTCCGGAAGGGACTTTCCTTGGTGTGGAAGGCAAGCTTGTCTATACGGATATGTAGATCTCCTACCATTGTAACCGACTTTGTGTAACCCTAACCCTCTCCGGTGTCTATATAAACCGGAGGGTTTTAGTCCGTAGGACAATGTAGACAACAACAATCATACCATAGGCTAGCTTCTAGGGTTTAGCCTCTCTGATCTCGTGGTAGATCTACACTTGTACTACCCATATCATCAATATTAATCAAGCAGGACGTAGGGTTTTACCTCCATCGAGAGGGCCCGAACCTGGGTAAAACATCGTGTCCCTTGCCTCCTGTTACCATCCGGCCTAGACGCACAGTTCGGGACCCCCTACCCGAGATCCGCCGGTTTTGACACGGACATTGACCCTTACCATTTATTGTCAAATGCTTGAAAGGCTGGCGAAGCATACCCATTTTTGTTATTTGGATGGATATTTCGGGTTTTCTCAAATTGCAGTGCACCCAGAAGATCGAGATAAGACAATGTTCACCTGCCCTTTTGGTATATACTATTACCATCAACCGGTACGCGTCGGTCCTAAACAAACGGTTTTTAACCCCTTTTCGCGATGGCATTTGGAACCTTTGCCAAGTGAGTGTGGGCGATAGGGGGGTCCTTCCCACACGACCCAGAAACCGTTGGGGACACTACAAAAAAAGATACATCCGTGACATTTTGGGCCGAACGATTTTTTTCTGTCATACATATGACACTTCTATGATGATAATTGTGACAAAACCCGTTATCATCATAGATGTGGTGGGCTCCTACTTCTATGACAAATAATCATGACAGAAAATGGAGTTTTCGTCCTGGGAGGGCCGGAGATGCAGCTGCATGACATTCTTTGGGCTGTCCATGACGGAAAAAACCATGGTAGAAGTGAGGGGGAGGAAAATTTCGGGGTGTTCCCGTTTACGGTGGGAGGTCAGTGCCGAGCGATGCGCGTTTCTCTCGTACACGTACGCGCGTGTTTGCGAGGCGTTGGCTCTAACTGAACCCGAGCGAGGCGTTAGGCTCTAACTGAACCCGAGCGATTGTACTGCAGGCTACATGTTACTGAACCCGAGCGATCGATCGATGGCTGTTAACTGAACCCGATCGAGCGATTCCTTCGCTACTGCTGCTAAATGAAGCCGGTCGATTGGATGAACAGTGAGCGTTGCGGGGGGGTTGGATGAACAGTGAGCGGTGGTGTTGCCTCTGGATGAACAGGACCCCGTGGTGTGGAGGGCTGGATGAACAGTAGACGGTGGAGGGGTGCCCGTGGAGGGGTGGTTGAACAGGACCCCGTGGTGTGGAGGCTGGATGAATAGTAGACGGTGGAGGGGTGCCCGTGCAGGGGTGGTTGAACAGTAGCCGGTGGAGTAGCGCGCGGTGGAGGCTGGATGAACAGGAGCCCGTGGAGGCTGGAGGAGGTCGACGGTGGAGATGAACAGTATCCCGTGGAGTCCCGTTTTGTGGTACGCCACACCCCTCCCGATCAACAGGACCCCTGTTTCGACCGTAGCGCTCCAACACAAGTCCGTTTCCTCTGTTTTGTGGTACGCCACACCCCTCCCGATCATTAGGACCCCCGTTTTAACCGTAGGAGGTCCGTTTCCTTCGTTTTGCGGTACTCCAGACCCCTCCCGATGAACAGGATCCCGTTTCGAATGTGGCCGGTCGAACACAAGGCCGTTTCCCCCGTTTTGCGGTACGCCAGGCCTCGTTTCCATCACCTGTTCCGTCCAAGCCCTCCCGATGAACACGACCATGCATTCCGTTCTAACCCAGCCGGTTGGCTCCCACGCGTTCCGTTGCCTCCTGATGAACACGACGCATTCCGTTGCCTCCCCATGAACATGACGACGACGATGTTTCTCTGTTCCGACCCAGCCATGTACATGAGCCCTGGCCGTACGTATGCGCGAGTAGGCGTTCGAGACCCTGCCCGTATGTACGTACGTGGCCGTATTTTCTTTCTTGCACCCTGGCCGATGTACGTACGTGTACGTGCTACGTGCCCGCCTCTACTACGACATGTACGCGCCTCTACTACGACACGTGCGCGCCTCTACATCGACCAGTATATATGTACGTACACGTTCGTGACCAGAATGACAATGCTACGTATGCTTCGACCAGGTGGGTCCCGACTGTCAGGCACTTCCTTGCCTGCGAAGATGTAGCTGGTGGGTCCCAGCAGTCTGGGGGGCGAATCATTTTTTTTGTTTTTTTTCCCGGATGCACTTCCTTGCGTGCAAAGATGTAGCTGGTGGGTCCCAGCAGTTAGGGGGGCAAATCTTTTTTTTCGGACGCACTTCCTTACGTGCGAAGATGTAGCTAGTGGGTCCCAGCAGTCAGGGGGAAATGTTTTTTCACGAAATACGGTGGCCCGTCCGGTGGGTCCCCGCTATCAGGTGGAGGAATAATTATTTTGCGCGTAATAAGGAGGCACTTCCTTGCTGTGGCCGTGGACCCAACTGTCAGCCTCTCCACATACAGTCCACGTCCGATGGAAGCCATTCCTTGACCACGTTGACCACGCCGCACCGAGAGCACCAGGGCGGTGGACGACGGCAAGGCCTAGTAAGGGGACGACGCGGAGCCGGGGAAGACGCGGCAGTGGATGCCCATGCGTAGGGGAGTATGAGTGTTCACTCGTTTGGCGGTGGTGTGAGGCTGCCGTCGCCGCAGAATAACAGGGGGTGTGGGTGCGTAGAGGGATGACCTGGCCAGCGGTGGGAGTAGTAGGGGCGGTGAGGCCTCCGCGGCATCACAGCCGGCCACGGGCGGTAGGAGCAGGCGGCACGACCGGCGCTGCTTTGGGCGGCTCGAGCAAGAAGACCAGAGGTTGAAGAAGCACTACGGCCGTTGGATGGACATTGTACGGTCACTGGAGCAAGAATCATGCATATGTTGACTAAAATTGACAAAGGCCTCCGTCCCAGTCAACTTAGTAGGCCCACAAGTCAGCCTCCCACCAAGGTGGGTCCCAGCTAGCAGGGGGTATTCATTTTTGTGTGTGTAATAAGGAGGCACTTCCGGTGGGTCCGAGCTGACAACGGGGGGAACATTTTTTCGTGAAATATGGTGGCCCGTCCTGTGGGTCCCAGCAGTCAGGGGGAAACGTTTTTTTTCGTGAAATACTGGTGGCCCGTCCGGTGGGTCCCTGCTGTCAGGTGGAGGAATAATTATTTTCCGCGTAATAAGGAGGCACTTCCTTGCGGCTGTCGTGGACCCAGCTGTCAGCCTCTCCACGTATAGTACTCTTCTAATGGAAGTCGGTCGTTGACCACATTGACCACGCCACGCCGAGAGCACCACGGGGGTGGACGACGGCGAGGCCTAGGAAGGGGACGACGCAGAGCCGGGGAAGACGCGGCAGTGGAAGCCCGCGCGGAGAGGAGTACGAGGGTTCACCGGTTTGGCTGTGGTGTGAGGCTGCTGTCGCCGTAGAATAATAGGGGGTGTGGGTGAGTAAAGGGATGCCCTGGCCAGTAGTGGGAGTAGTAGGGCGCGCTGAGGCCTGCGCGGCAGCACAGCCGACCACGGGAGGCGGGAGTAGGCGGTCCCGCCGGCGCTGCTTTGGCGGCTGGAGCAAGAAGATCAGAGATTGAAGAAACACGACGGTTGTTGGATTGACATCCAACGGTTACGTCTGCTAGAATCGTTTGTTGACGTATATAATAACTAAAAAAATCTTGCATACGCGTCAACTAAACAGGCCCACAAGTCAGACCACTCCCTCTTTTTTTAATAATTTATATATAGCTCATGGAAACTTCTTATGCAATTTATTGCAGTCGTTTTTTTGGTTGGCCAGGGCCAATTTCGCATATTTCTGTGGGTTCCAAACTATTTTTAATACCGAAATGTTGAGCCACATTTAAAGGTCTTTGAAGATATATTTAAATTAGGTTAATGCCTGGTGAAATAGGAATCTGAAAATGTGAAAAAATTCAGAAATTATAAAGTAATTGCCAATTTGTCATCTGTTTTTATATTTACAACCCATTTCATATTACTTTCAAGATTTGCAGGTGTCTTGAAAGAGTTGCAGCCAATCAGGGCGTAGAAAAATAAGTAGGCATGGATTGGGTATTCTTCAGAAAAAATAAACTGGGCTCATTTTCACAAAGAAAAAATAGTTGGGCTGGTCACATGGTGAACATAAAATATAAGCCTGGGCTAGACGGGCCATAGCCCAGTTCAAACCCTGCTCCGTCTCAACAATACCAAACAAAAAAATATTGCTCAAGTAGATATGTCCCAGGTGTCAGCCGATTTTGTGTTGTTCTCTTGTCTATTGACTATATACGCTCACAATGTCGTGGGTCCCAGATGTCAGGAAAACACAAGGAGGAAGCATTTTATTTTTCCATACGCTGATGTGGTGGGCCCCTACTGTCATCCTCTCCACGTACTTCTGCCGATTCCTGTTGTTTGTCGACCATGTTGACAACGCGAGAGGGTGGCGCCGCGGTGAGCGCACCAAAGCGCGCGGAGGACGTCGGCGTTAACGATTTAGGAGACGATGGGGCGGCGATGCGTGCGCTGAGGCGCAGCCAGCCGTGGGAGGTGGAAGCAGGCGGCCCCGCCGACGCTGGTTTGGTTTTGGCGGCTGGACGAAGACAGGACTGAAGAAACATGACAGACTGTAAAAGCAGCAGGAGTACTTAACAACCTTAACTGAAACCAGCAGGGGCACTTAACAACCAAAGCTGAAAGCAGTATGAGTACTTATACAGGTTCAACCGTACAAAGCACGCCTCGAACAGTGCTACTTTGCCTACAGTTAACCAAGGGTGAGGCCGCCAAGCCCTAGGACAAGGCCCAGGCGCCACCCTGCGCATCCACAACCTTCTGAAAGCGGCTTCATCTCGCAACGTGGTCAATAAACAGGATATTTGCTTTAGAGCCATGGAAAAGCATGAGCATAATCTTCTGTCCTATTCTCCAGGATGGACGGGCCTTCATTATTTGAGACCACCCATGAATAAGTATCTTTTCACCTCCAAGGGGAATTGAGTAGGTCGAAAAACATCATGTTGCGACCAAGCGCAAGTCTGACCCGACCATGGTCAGGCATCTGTATAGGAACAATAGAACTCGGCAGTTCCTGTTTCAAGAAGATCACACCTGTAAAACTGTGTATAAGCAATAGTTTATGAACAACATATATAACAGAAAACAGCTTGTACCATAAGTTTCTCGACACAGTTGGACCTGTACAACGAGTGCAGCAGTGGCACACATATCCCACGTGGCCTTCCACCATTGAAATGCCCCACAAGGACCTCAAGACGATCAATAAAGTATAGGAACTTGTGGATGTCGATCCAGTCAACTTCAGTGCCATTAGTAACAGTCGAGTTATTACAAAGTAACAAACGAGTAGACTGCTTAACTCTGAAAAATCCTACATGTGCCACCAATTATAAGAAAATATTAGTAAGAAGTAGCATGTTCGTGAGAGATTTGTTGCTACTTCTAAAGTTAAATTGTGATTAGTTAGACAGAATAGGTGGATTAAGAAGTAATCGAGGCAACAAGCAAGAACCAGATACAAAACTAACATGGATGAACAATTGGAACGATGTCGGGGTGGAAGATCGCGGTGAAGATGAGATCAGGTTCTGCTATTTCCATCAACATTCGTGCACCAACTTTCAGTCTGTAACACTTGAGAAAGTTTGTCCAAGTACAGCCATAAAAAAAAGCAGTGATCTTCTTGGTTCATGAACCCAACTCAGAACTTATATCCATGGCTTGTCTTCACCGTGACCATTAAACTAGTGTATTCAGTTATGGCAAGGCCGAGCATCTTGAGTACATGTGTTCTAGCAGAGCAAATAATACACTGTAGGAAAAATAATATGAGAACACAACATGTTCAAAAAAACCCCAACCTCCCGGATAGAAAAGAGGGTTCTAGGAACATACTATGCACGTTTCAAAATGTTGTGTTAGGATGAGAAGTAACAGGTGTGGTGTCTCACCGAGGGCATAGAAACCTGTAGGGTACTCGCACTTTGGGCACTTCAAATGACACACACTAGATTCAGTAGGAAGAAAAATGCATCAACGGCGGAGGCTGCCATCCTAGCATTACCTGCGACCAAGGGACTTGAATTTATCGGGGATGGATGAAGAATTCATACCTGGTTCTCCATGAGAAAACCCTATGCAATTGCCGAGAGGGGGTTTTCTCTGAACAAGCAGACGAGGGAGAAGGGGATTTAGGCCCAGTGAAATATTGCCTCTTCGGCTGTCCAGCTTACTGCTAAAGCTGGAAAGGGGGTTGTGATTTGACTGCTCATTGGGCATTACTGCGGCGCTATGACCGGGGTATGTCTACCGTGAAGTTGTGCACTCTAATTTGTGCATATGGCACGTGGACCCCGTTGCCGGTTGCCCCACATATCAATGAAAGGAGTAGAAAGACAGGAGTAACTAGTTACACATAAATACATTTTTTGACAAAGAGATACTCCCTCTGTAAAGAAATATACAAATCTTTTATATCACAGGCTCACCTTGCCGATAAATATACTCCCTCTGCAACACACGGGCATTATGGGGGTTCAGCTGAGAATATAATACTCAAATAAGCTCACGGTTCTGGACTTTGGGCCGCAGGCCGACCCTGCATGTTTGGGGGCCCATGTGTTCTACCTCAGCGCTTTTCATATTGCAAGCGATCAGTACGGCGCTGGTTTTAGATGCTGTCGCAAGGCGAATACACAAAATTGAATAAAGCACGATAGTTGTTGGAATGAAATCGAACGACAGTTCCTAACCAGCAATCAGAGTTGCAATTCTATCAACGATATACCATGTGATAAATAATACTATCGTACTACTTATACACACAGGACACTTGTTTCACCATGCCAGATTATTACATCAAAATCTCTCGGAGGATAGATCAGTTCGGTAGTTGCGTGCTACTACTGAAGAATTTCAAAGTTGATTTGGACCAGCTCTCCTTGTCGAGAAAGTTTGATTTTGACATCATCCCCTACCGCAAGATATGATTTAGATTTGAACCTTGACCATCCTTTAGCATCAATCATCATGCGACCATCCTTTGTACTTACGGTATATTGAGCAGGTTCATTCACACCAAGGTTGCGCATGGTAAGAGAAACTTGGCCGCGGTCGCCCGGATTGTTGAACGACTCCCTCGTTGCTCTAGGAATTCTCTGTTTGCAAACAAGAAGACATACCCAAACAGTTAGATCAACACAGTGAATCATGTGAAAAAAGAATGAAGCACTTGGGCGGCCAATGCTTACCAAGAAGGTGGACATGTCGGTTTTTGTAAGGACTTTGGTATATGAAGTGCGAACTGTAGCCCAGTCTGTTGCCGGTGCAACTGCACGGGCCAGAGCAGATGCAAGTGCAAGTGTTGGTGCTGGTACCGAAGACGCTGCTGCTGCCGGAGATGGTGCTCCTTGTAGAGCTGGTGCCGGTGTCGGAGTAGGTGCCCGTGTCGATGCCCGATCCTCCGGTAGATCAGACTGATCCGCTGACGTGGTCGGTGCCCAATCCTCATCTGGATCAGACTGAGTTGCTGCCGCTATCAGTGCTAGAGCAACTGCTGGTGCTCGATCTGTGCGAGACAGCGGCGATCGTGTCTGGTCTTCTATGATCAGCTTTCTAACTTGACTAGGATCCGTGACCATGATCCAGTTTTTTTCTTCATTTCTTTTAAACATGAGAAGGACTAATTGTGGAGTTTTTGTTAAACCAAACTGCAGTTCATCATAGGGATTCAGCTTGTACTCAGACAACAGACTGATCCAATTTTTTCCAGTAATATAAGTGATGGATAGTGCCTTCGTTACTGACACGACATAAGAAGTGAAACCTGCAAAAATAGCCATCATAGAGCAAACCAAACGGTTTATTCTGTGATGAATGTCACATGGCAAAACTTGCATCGTAAAATTGCAGGAAAAGAAAGAAAACATGAAATTAAATCAATAAGATTTAGATAGTAAATCAATAAGATTTACTTGATGTGACACGAGTGAATCCTTACCAAGAAATCACTATGTTGAAGTACTAAACAGAAGATTGATCGTCCAACTACGCGTGGCATGCAGGGGCCCCGCCTACTCCCACAAGCAGGACAGTCCAAAGGTCGTGACAAATCGTATGGACCAAACATCCATGGGACTGGAAATTCTGGTGTGTGCGATAAACCCTGCAATGCATACAGATATTGGAGTGTAACCATAATTGATAAACCGTCCTCACAAAAAATATGATCTGGATACTTCAAAATATACAGGCTGAATTGAGTGGACAGACATTAACATAGACCGTTCTCAGGACTGATCACACACCAGAAGCGGCAGTACTAATAAACAATACAGGGTTCACAAACACAAATCAAGTACTGAACAATAGTACTTACTACAGACAAGCAAAGTTGCACTAACTAAACTCTGCAGACTATTTCTTGCCACCGACCTACGGGATGAACCCTGCATAACTGACTAGGCCATGGACTTCATGTGAGATGTCTACATGCACCATCACCATCTTGTCAACCTTGGAGAAGCTAACAGAGTGGTCTTTCCACTCATAAACATGATGATGAAGACAGGCCGCATCAGATTTGTTGGGAAGCTTTACAAGAACCACACCCTTCGTAATCGAAGGCACAACCAGGAAATTGTTGTGGTCAAGTACAACCTCGAGAACACGCCTGACAACAATGCTATAGGAAAACACTAGTTTAGGACACGTGGCGACAAGGACACAACAGCTGGATAGTTCAGTAGTAGAACTCATCATCAGGTCTTCCAGTTCACATGGCATGACTTTGAGAACTTCATCTCCACCGCAGACCTGGTTCTAATTCAAACATAAACCATATTTTATTACTACCTCCGCTCAGAAATATAAGATGATTTTCGATATTATACTCCATATATGACTACATATACGCACAGAAATGAGTGAACAAAGACACTAGAACATGTCTTCAAAGGCATGAGAGCAGAGGGATTACACGCAATATCCATAACCCAAGTTACTAAGGCAAATATACCCTCTTAAAAGGTAGCATTGATGTTCATAAAGTACTCCCTCCGTCCCAAAATTCTTGTCTTAGATTTGTCTAGATACGGATGTATCAAGTCACATTTTAGTATTAGATACATCCGTATCTAGACAAATCTAAGACAAGAAATTTGGGATAGAGGGAGTAGTTAAAAGTAATCTGTAAGAAATCAGTGTCAACCTCTCGCATGTTTTGGTCAAAAGAGGAATTTAGAACCGTCATTTGGCACACTAAAATCACATGCAAGATCACCCAGAAAGTTGTACTACCAGTACTAGTACTGCGTGTTAGATGAAAAAACACGATCAAGATCGAGAAAAAGATCGTCAACAAGAGACATTACCTGGACTTGCTTAATGAGGGATCCCAGAGAGGGAGGCTTGGACAGGGCGATGGCTTTGAGCTTGTCTGTGGTAGTCTCGGCGAGGTGCTTGCGCTTCTTCATACCATGAGCCTCGACGGTTTTGGCCAGAGCCATAGACATCACGTCGGCCAGTGCTCCGGCGTCCATCCAAGAGAGGAAGCTGAGAGAGAAGAGTGAAAGGAGGAACGAGATGAGGGAGAAGCGAAGCGAGTGGGGGTTTTCTTCAAGAGAGGAAGCTGAGAGAGAAGAGTGAAATGATGGTTGCTTTGTCCATCCAACTTACTGCTGGAAAGGAGGGGGTTTTGTGATTTGACAGCTCATTGGGCATTACTGTGGTGGTTCGATCGAGGTATTCTACGCTCACTCTACTACAGAGTAATTTAGTGCATGGCTGGTGGACCCAGGTGCTGGTTGTCCCACACATCGGCGAAAGTGAGTAATTTAGTGCATGGCTGGAGGAGGATCCGCACGGTAGAGCGTGTCCACTGTTTTTCTGAATAAAAAAATGATTACAGCAAGCTTTTCCACTCTTACGACGGAGGAGTGCGAAACACGGCAGCCACTTGAACATACACAGTGCTCCTACTACTAGGCATGTGCAGTGGTTCGTACGTTAGTACTACACAATCTTGTTGCTAGTGTAGTAAGATATGACGATAACAAATGATGTTGTGCGCATGTCAACTACTCCTATATGTAACATAGTGCTGCTTTTTCGACTGTCCGGTCGAGAATGAACGGTGAGATCAATGTTAACAGAACTAGGTCCACAGCGCACGGAGAGTACGCTGCTACAGTACTCCACGAAACATGAACCATATGAAGCACGATAGTGTTAGGCAGTGTGTATGAAGGGTGCATGGGATGGGAGCAAAAGTTCCCTTCTCGACCCACTTTTGGGTGTTTGGCAGGGTGCATGAAGGGTGCATGAGTCCACACTAGTAGGTTGACAAAAATACACGAAGAGGAAACAACTATATTGAGATGAGAATGCAACCAAACACACCCACACGCTTTGTGCTACAGTGACTGATCTGCACCATCTGAGTTTGATCCAACGGTCATGTTGCGCCGAGACATAGACATGCCCATGCAGAGGGCTCCTAAACACCACCAAAGTCCCTCTGCTTCTCGAGGCGCACGATGTTGGTGATGCAGGGTGCAACCGCCTGCAGAGCCCACTCCCGGTCGACGGGAACCAGTGTCAGGCGCCTCACCTCGGACTCCGTGATCTGCTGCACCACCATGGCACCAGGTAGAAGCAATGGGGAGAGGAAGCAAAGGGGGCGAAACGGCTGAAAGGCAATGCAATCTACGGGAAGGCGGAGGGAGCGCGGAATCTTTTGGTTTTCACCATGGTAAAACACCAGCCGACGACTTCTCACATCAGGGAGCAATGGGTTTTTACAGCGAAGTCATCGTGACTAATTGCTGCGGCGCCTGCTCCCGTCAATCAAAAAATTAAAAATCCTGCCGCGCCTGCTCCCATCAATCAAAAAATTAAAAATCCCACCACACCCAAACACCAGAGCAACGCCGCGGTGGATATTTAAATTTAGCTGCCGGCAAGTAGATAAAAAAAGGGGTGAAAAAACAAATGTGGCGGCGGCCTAGCTAATCGGTCGAACTAGCCCAACTAGCTAGCCACCGTGCTTCACTGATGTACTCGGCAGGAAAGGTGGTCTTTCATGATTTGGCGACTCATTTACTTGCTTCGGCGCTATGACCGAGGAGGACCCAGAAAACGCGCGGTAGGGTGTCCCACATTAGGAAGAATATATGCGTGCACCACCCGGGAGGACCCCGAAAACGCGTGGTAGGGTGTGCCACGTCTCAGCATGGAGGAAAAATGTGCGTGTAAAAATATACTGTATCAGACATAGTACCTATGGTTCGACCTCGGGACCTAGCCAGTCGGTCGAAAATACCCCACTAGCCACACAGCTTCATCATGCAAACGTGGCACGGAGGATAGATGTGGTTAGCTCCGTCTCGACCAGCCACAACGTCTCTTGTTCTAGGCGATTCTTCTATTTTCCAAGCTTTTTTTAGTTGTAATAACACCACGGCAAGCTAGCGCCGCTCTTCGTGTGTGCCAGTGCAAAGGTTAGACGATGGAGAGAAAAGAGATTGAGATCGCAGACCTGGGACCCACCAGTAAGTGAGACAAGGGTCATGCACGTGTTGACGAGGCACTCCCTCTACTCTACTCAACGCAAGTACTGTATAAAATCAAGTTATGGGATAAAGCCAACAACTGTTCATTTTTTCAGGCTATCGACTTACGCTTTGTAGTCCAGGTTGCCAGTTCGAATCTCGTCTTTCAGATTTGTTAGTTTTAGGTCCAAATTTGATTCATGACAAGTGGGACCCCCGTGTGTTGTTCCGATATTTCAGTGTAGGATGGTTTTTTTGAACAAACACTTTGCGCGGTTAGACAAGTAATGGCACGAGTTACACATTTTTTGCAAGTTTACAAACAAAAATGACAGCGGCATAGAATATCACATCCACCCCGCAGCTTAGATACTATGGTGATACGAGTTTTTACACTGTTGGAAGTGAGATCCAATGGCTTGGGAGTAGTCTTTGTAATTATGCGCAATTTACAAACTCTCCAAAGGTTTTTTTGCAAATAAAACATCCAGGCCTCGTGTGTGACGCTGCATCTTCGATCCAACGGCTCCCCGGTGCTCATATTAGGTGCTCCCCGTAGCTTAATTACCCGCTATGGTGATATGTGCATCTAGGTCGTATGATCAGTGATCAGATGGCACATGCGTAGTACTTGTGCTTTCTGTGCATTTCCCAAACTCTATCAGTCATATATTGCAAAAACATTCACACCTCCTACTGTGGGCCGTTAGATCTCAGTGAACTCGTATCACCATAGAATCTACAGTGCGGGAGCACCTCATACTCTCCCGTGCGAGAAAACATATGGTGCTACCGCAGCTTGGATGCTACGGTGATACAAGCTTGGAGGTCGTTTGATCTGAGATCCAATGGCATCTGAGCAGTCTTTGTGCTTGTAAGAAGTGGCCGAACTCTTTTGGGGCTTTTCTGCAAAAACAATTCGAACCACCGAGGAGGTGTTGGGTCACAAATCCAATGCCTCCGAAGAGCTTGTATCACCAAAGCATCTAAGGTGTGGTAGCACATGATATTCTTACATACAGGAGAATATGATGTCCTCCTTCATCTTAGATGCTACAGTGATATGAGCTTCGAGGTCGTTGGATATGGGATCAAAGGGCATCTAAGTAGTTTTTGTACAAATTGTGTGCAATTCTCAAACTCATCAAGGTTTCCTGCAAAAATATTAAGACACATCATGTGAGCTGTTATATCTCAGATCTACAAGCTCCAAGGAACTCGTATCGGCATATAGCATCTAAGGTATGGGGGAACATGATATTCTCCCGGGGAGGAGGGGTGGGGGTGCACAACCAATCGGTGGTTGGGAGGGTGGGGACAAATATAATCTAAACAACCCTAAATAGAGCTCCACAATTTTATCTAAGGTCGAGGGGCTGACCCCCGACAATCATAGCTCTGCCTAAACACAACATTTGCATGTACTGTAGTACTAGACTTAATATTCATGTTTCAGTTTCATGTTCATTTCCAATATAGAACTGAGGACCATGGATGTCTTACATTTTACTCCCTTCGTTCCTAAATATTAGTCTTTTTAGAGGCTTCAAATGGACTGGCACATACGGATGTATATAGACATATTTTAGAGTCTAGATTCACTCATTTTGCTCCATATGTAGTCACTTGTTGAACTCTCTAAAAGACTAATATTTAGGAATAGAAGGAGTATTTTGAATTCGTGTCATACATGCATGGTTTGGATAAATAGATGCACTATACTTATTGGATTGTTGTTGTGTTCGTGCGTGTGTGTATCTGTGTGTGTGTGTGTGTGGTCATATGCTTGATACATACAAAGTTTTCTCACCTCCATATTGTTCATCTTTTAAATTTTAATTTGCATTGGAAAACTTACTAGGGATACCATGAAATGTGAAATCCACGTTGAGATCACTATATCACAAACTCACTCTAATTCAACAACTCGTCATAAATCAATTACCATGTTGAGATTAGTATTTGCAAGGAAAACACAGGTATTGTACATAGATTCGTTCAGCAATTTAAAAGGTTCCTTTCGTATTCTCGAATGGTAGGACCCAATGGCGTACTAGCCAGACCTTGGCTCGTGTTGATCCTAAAAAAACCCGGGCTCGTGTCCTTTAGTGGCGTGCGTGGTACGCACATTAGGCAACCCCAACCAGTCGAGCCTCAGCGTTTCAAGTCGAAATATCTGGTGGCCAGAATTCCAGCCCTAGGAAATTCTCCTCATGTCCCCAGTCCATAATGACTACCGATGAACAACGGAGCGATGCTTTAGTAACTAGACAACGTTACCTACCGTGTCGAGCACGGTTCAATTCCCTCGGTCGCCGCTCGCCAAGGTCACCCGTCAACTGCATTGCCTAGTACTACTACTACACTAGGATGAGCACAAAATTGAGCCCGTTTGTTCGTGCCTAGTACTTGACTTAACATATCAGGCAATGCACTGGTACGGAGGGATTATCCTTTTACTCTGCATATATAACTTGTCTGAAGTCTAACTAAGCAAAATGTTTGACCAAATCCTTTCTTAAGAAATACAACAGGACAAATGTACGGTTTGAAAAGTTATTGCATGATGCAGGTTATGATATTTTTTCGAATCCTGGATCTTAAATTTCAGAAAATCCAAAAGTGAGCATAAATTCTTGAAACTAAGCATGGTCACGTGATATGGCACAAATATTACTTCGTAAGTTTTTCCTTCAATTTGAGACAAGCTGCTTATGACAAGTTGCGCAAATGAAGAGCCAAGGTATTTTGGAACAAAGACCTGTCACGTTATGGTGAACGCTTTCACTATTGAAACCGTGGGCGTTTACGTGCTGCCACGAGTTCCCGCTTCTCATTGGCAGGTGCCGTCCGAGCAAGCGTGTGAGTTGACGGGAGGCGTGCGAGCAGACCACTGCGCCGACTGTCAGGGAGGCGTATGAGTAGACCACTGTGCAGGCTCACTGGGAGGCGAGCCCTTTGACCAGGCTCCACCGCCCATCGTCGTCCCAACAGCTCCCACTTTTAATGTCGCCGGCGCCGCAGTTTAAAATCAACCCCGCACTACCCGGTATCACTACAATCCTCTCTCTTCCTCTCCGATTCTCCTATCGTCTACCTCCAACTAGCCTGACCTAAACATACGCCATGCCGCATCACGATGGTCTGCCCTTAGTGTTCTAGTTTCCTGAGGAAGACACCCAGCCGGAGTCTCAAGAACATAAGGCGCTTTGGGACGAGCTTGAACTGGCCTTGCGGGAAGACGTCGCGCCTGTCCCCACTCCCGTTCCGGCTCCCGTCGCCCCGACTGCGCCAGCGCCCATTCCCCTGGCATTGATGGGCTGGGAGTCGCACATTATCACCGAGCTTGATCCCACGGGGTTCCACGAGGTCCCCGCCAACTTTCACGCGCCCGTGCACCTGCCAGCGCATGCCCCTGCGCGTGCACTGACGCGCACGCCCGTGCCGGTGCCCATGCACCTGCCAGCGCATGCGCCTACGCGTGCACTGACATGCGCGCCCGCTCCGTTGACAGCGCATGTCCCCACGCGGGTGCCAGTGCCCCCCTCAGCGGCATGGATGGCCGTCGTCGACCGCTTCCTTGCACCAACGCCAGTCGCCTCCTCCCGCTAGTTCACTCGCTCTGAAGTCTAGAACGTTTTGGCCTTCCTTGAAGCTAGGCCAACATCCAGGATTACGCCAACAACGGCGCAAGACGCCGCCGTCGCCGTTGGTCAGTGGCCCGACGACACGCAGAGCACGACAATGGAGCCGCTTCCCACCGCGAGACGCCCCCGCCACCGCTGCGTAATCTAAATTCTCCATGAAAAACGTTTGGATTTCCATGCTTAAAATCCAAACGTTTATCATTTCCATTTATTTTATATCGATCTTCATATAATTTAAAGTCGGAGTCAGACTGAATGAAGTGTATGGTTTGATCGATTGAATGTTCTGTTAGAGTCGTATCAAATTAAATATAAAACGTCATCAAGCCACATGTATTCCTTGTCATCCAACGACCTAGACTGCTTCAATGTCGAGCGCTCAACACGTTTAGCGTGCAGTTAATTTCATGCCAAAATAGTGCTAATCACATGACAACACGCAAATAATATCCTAGTAGTTAATATCTGCATGCACTTAATATACTTCCAAATTAACGTGCATTGCACGTACACACTGACTAGTGTTGCTAGTACGTGAAACTGGTGCTGTGACTTGTGAACGCGTCCAGATATGGTCAACAGCAACATCGCCCGCGAGTTCTTCCTGTTTGCCCATGCGTCTAAACGTAGAAGGGGAGGAAAGAGAGAGAGAGCACACATGGAACCCACCAGTAAGTGAAGGCGAGTAGTACTAAAAATAATATTACATGTTGTCCATTAATTAGGTTGTGGTAATATAAAAACATTATGTGAACAAAGGGGGTACAAAAAACATTGCTATTCTACGTATGTTGCCTATTGACGTGCGGCTTGAAGGCCCGGTCGCATGTTCGATCCTCGTCCTTTATTTTTTAATTTGTATATGGGTCCAAATTTGTTTCATGACATGTGGGCCCCTTGGTGTGTAGTTTGTAGCACTTTAATTTGTGGGTCGAAATTTGTTCCATTTCAAGTGGACTATCGGTGTGTAGTTTTGTAGCTTATTTATAATAATTAAAGAGAACAACATAGTTTTTTCAATAATACCATGGTGCGACGTTGAAGGCGAGAAAGGACGTGCGAGAGAGCGTTGACCGAGCCAGAGGGAAATCAACTAGGGGAGTTGCGTGGGTTGCAACGGTGTTTGGAGTAGATGTGGGCCGAATGCTACGAAAATATAATCTAAACCGACAGGAATAAATGCCTACACAAATTAATCGAAGGTTGGAGTGCCCCTCACAATGTAAATAGCTCCAGCTTTGCGAGGGATGGAGAGGTAGTAGCTTCAACGCGTGGAAGCTACGGTGTGAGAAAGCGAGGTCAATCGAGAGACATATAGATAGAGAGACAAAGTGAGTTTGGTCTGACATTCATTGAACAAATACATATGCTCTGGAGAGATATTGTCCGATTGAGCTTTTTGCCAAGGGTGAGGGCTGTAAGATAGATCTTGAGAGATGATCCAGTCACAGACGGGTAGATATATTTTGTGCGTGGGAGGAAGCAAGGTCAACCGATCACATAGGGTCGCCGTGCGATCGAAAGAGTGAGACGGGTTGGAGAGAGTGACCTAGATAGACGATGTGCGTGAGAGAGTATACAATGTGAATAGGTCGAATTGGGCTCAAACATGGTGATATATCGTTTTTGTCCGAGAAAGGGCGAGGTCAATCAAGACATACGGAGAGAGAGAGAGAGAGTGAGAGAGAGAGAGATTGAGTGAGCGTGGCCCACCATGAGGTCGAAAGAGTGGCGGCGGCTTGGATGGACTGACCTAGATAGACAATCTGCGTGAGAGAGTATAGAGTGTGTCGATCGAGGCCTAAACAGGGAGATATATCATTTGTGTGTGAAAGAAAACGAGGTTAAACGAGACTCAGATAAAGAGAGCGAGATTGAGCGAGTGTGGCCCGCCGTGCGGAAGAAAGAGTGAGACAGTCTCGAGGGAGTGACCTAGATATACAACGTGCGTGCGTGCGCACGAGAGGTTGGGGGGCTAGATAGGCAATGCATGTATTTAGCGCGAGAGGGTGAGAGGGAGAAGGGGAGAGAGAGAGAGCTCGGCATGGGGTGCAATGGCGGGTGTGTGAGGTAAATACATTTGGTAACAGAGTGGAAAAGGGGGTTGTGTAGTTGAGAGACTTAGAGATCGAAACATGGAGAGAAAGAATGAACGTGTGTTGGAAACCGATAGCTTCCTAAGGTGGTTAGGAGAGGAAGATTGACCGATACAAGAAGTATGCAGCGTTTGTGCGGGGGGGGGGGGGGGGGGGGGGGGGCTAAAAGCAACATTTGAATGTACATAGTACGAGACTTAATATCGATGTTTCAATTCGGTGTACATTGTAAGATTTGAACCGAGGACCAGGCATACGGGTAATTATTTCGAATTCGTGCCATACTAAGTTTCGAAAAGTTCGCATTGACTCAGTTTGTTGTGCTATTTTGTAGGTCATATGTTTGAATCCATCCAAAAGTTTTCTCACTACCATGGTGTTCATCATATACATATGAATTTGAATTAAAAAAGTAGCGTGGATACAGTGAAATGCGAAATCCACATTAGAATTGGAGATCGCTATGTGACACACACTCTAATTCAAATAACTAACTACGTGACACACACTCTAATTCAAATAACTAATTATGTGACACACACTCTAATTCAAATAACTAATTATGTGACAGACACTCTAATCCACGTTAGTGTGGGTACCGTTTCGAAATTTTTTCAAATAACTCCTCATTAATTAATTTATAGTACTCCCTCTGTTCACTTTTATAAGACCTTGAAGACATTTCAGACAATGTGCAAAACAGTTCATTTTAAGTTGTCTGAAATGACTTACAAAAGTGAACGGATGGAGTATCTCGTTTCGAATGACTAATTATTGCAAGGAAAACACGGGCATGGTAATACATACAGATTCGTTTGCAAATGAAAGAAGATTCGTTTGCATTCTCAAATGTAGGCGCACCAGGCAGACCAGGGTCATGTCGGGGTGGACGCTGCTTCGGTGCCTTAAAGGCAACTGCCTTTCGGTCACTGACATGTGGGCCAGTCACCTGTTGGGTCCACATGTCATGGACACAAAGGCAGGTGCCTTAAGGCATCGAAGCATAGTCCTGTCAGGGTTGTCGCGTGTGTCGGACGGACGCGTAGCACCCAGCCACCCACCCCCCTCCCCCCCAAAAAATGACGACGACAATATAAGTTCACGCTTCCACGTTTCGGATTGAAATATCTGGCGGCCCCAATTCCAGCCCTGCAAAATCTCTCTTCTCCACCGTCCCCTTCCGCGCCCAGATTTTGCTCAAATCCCTAATTTGCCGCCAACCCTCGAATCGCCCCTCGTCTCGTCTCTTTCCCCACCATTCCCCACCTCTGTGCCGGACGACGACGACGAAGACGACGGTCGCGCTTCACCACCTCACCGGAGCTACCTCATCTACGCCCTCGTCCACCGCACCGGGTGGTCCACCGACAACGTCGGCCGCCGCAACCGACGTGCCTCACAGACACCGAGTTCCACTGCATCATGTGTGCTTCACCGATGTCGTCTCCCAGCTCACCGGGTCTACTTCACCGAGCACATCGTCGCACCTCCGCCCCCAAGGCCATTGGGGCTTCACCAACGGTCTCGTCCACCGCATCGTAGCGCTCCACTGCCACTCAAGATCTGCATCCGTGCGCGGCCAGCCAACGCCAACGCATCACCCTCAACGGCTCTGAAGTCCCGCACTCTAGCTAGGCGAGCATGCCCAAACGCCGGCCCGAACTAGGTATCCACACATCCCTCCCTTGTGCACTGTTCCAACGATGTTTGGATATCCTTTCACTGCTCTCTTAGCTTACATGCCTATGCAACTCTAAATTTAACTCTTATTTCTTCTGGATATATAATCTTAAACAAGCAAATCCATTTTTTAGCGAAGCATGACGGCGCTACGGGATCTGATACACATCTTGCACACCCGTATAACCTTGTAAGTATCTATCCTCTGGTACAACATCAAGGTCGATTCCTCTTATTTGATCAACCATTCGCCATGTCAAAAATGCAGAAGGGGATGCAAGGATCACAAGGCCTGCACATCCAAGCAAGTGGTAACATGGACTTGTACATGGAACATCCCAAGAGCAAGCAGAGCTGCAGTGAGCCTGTACAACGAGCTAGCGTAAGTCCCTGCATTTCATTTAATTCGTACTGGCATTCGTGTATGATTTGTGTGCAGTGGCTGTTTCACGAATTCAAGTTACTAGGGGCAAACATTTAACTTAAAAAATACGAAGGCACTTGCACTCCGGAAATCAACATAACTTGAGAAATGTGAAGCTACATGCACTTTGAAAACCAGCTAATGATCCAAAGTAGTTCAGCTTACAAACACTAAATGATGCAAGCACCAAAAAACACAAAATGCAACATGGTGTACAAGGACTACAAACATGGTCTGTACCTGCTTGAATTATTCATTCTCTGGCTGAAAATATCGAAGTGTAATTGCACGTATAACCAGTGCGCAAACTGCATATCAATATATCTATCCTGCACAAGTATGCCAATAGTTTCAAACAACAGATTAGAGAAGTATTTATGCTATATTGTCATGATACGGGGAATTTCTGGTAGATGGCCTCGACGTTTCCTCAAGCTATGAAAATGCACTATAATTTGCTTGTCATCAATGCGTGCAAATCTCTGTCTCTCTCAACATAGTAGATCATCATTAAACTCTAAATCCTTCAATGAGCTTGCAAAATGCTTGCATTAGATCCCTCATTAGACACTATATGTTCATCACCAGCAGCATGTAAAATGTTTGCATCAAATCCTTCATTAGCAGTCTGTTCATTAGACACTTCAGGCTCAAGAACAACATGAGCTTGTATGTTTGCACCAGAAACTTGATTAGATACATCAGATTCAGTCAGTTCAGTATTGATTGGGGGAGTTATAAAATAAGTAGAAATTGGTTTCATTTTCTCATAGATTCCCTACATACAAGCAGTTTTATAACACCGTTAGGTTTAACTATTGGCCAGAAATTGAAGAGTTGAATTAGATATAATCAGGGATGTGATGTACCTGCTCGTTGCGCATGCTACTCTTGCAAGCTGCGACTGTCCGTTTGCGGGAGCTCGATGCCATGCCCGTGCTGCCGTCGCTGCCTCCCACGCAGGCTACACCCAGGGTTGGATCTTCATCTTCTTGTCCTTCCGTTCGCTTGAAGCCCGGCGACCGCCCTCCAACGAGGGCGCGAGGAAGTGTTGTGTTGGTCTGTCCAGCGGCGGCTAGGTTAGGAGCAAACCAGACTGGAGGCTGGAGCGAATGAATTGGGATTTTTCCTACTGTCCATCGATATGGGAGGCGCTCGTTTGGGCCGCGAGCCTGCTATAGGGCCTGCCTTGCACTTATGTTATTGGCCCATCCAAATTGAAACATTTTTCTTCATTTTTTACATTGCCTGCTCGTGCATTGGGACGAACAAAACTAGCGTGGGCCAACCTGGACGACTCAAACTAGGTGAACACTTTCCAGCCACCTGAGGTGGCCGCCCATACCAGCCCCTATGGTGGCGTCGCCCCTTTTTGCATGTATGATTGGATAGTGAAAAATATTCCAGTGGCGCTTTTGATTTACCCACAGAATGGTTGAATTGCTTGTTTCTATGAACTGAGTTCGCCAATAATGTGAAGGATGCCAGTCTTTTCATCCTATTGTAGATTGCTTAGATCTCGATATGCCAAAAGTAATCACATGAAATATACAGTAAAAGCCAGTGTGATGTGTTTGGCTACAACTAGTCTGACTACACGTCCTCATATAACATATCAAGGACGCACCATCTTACCAGATTAACCATTCGACTTACCCATGCAGTGTGGGAAGAAAGAAGTATTGGGATTGTGTATCCAAGCAATTGATGCCATGGACTCCTTCGTACAACCTTGTAAGTGAAAAAGAAGTTGCAGTGTGCCTGTACAAAGAACTAGCATAAGTTCAGTTACCTGCTTCTCGGAATTTTAGTTAGCCACTTATTGCAAAATTGTTCAATTACATTGCTTGGCTTAATTTATTTTGCTACTGATTACATAATGGCACAGCCTGTTAATCATATTGTAGACTACGCATATCTATGTGTTTGATACTTACTGTTAAGAATTACCTGTTTGCCTTAACTTAAATATCTACTTGTTTGTTTAACTGCTTTGCTGCTGCAACAGCGGGTTACAATGATGTTAATAACTACTTTTCAGCATCCAATTGAAACTCTTTAATTCCTTGTTTGTTTAACTGGTTTGCTTTTATAACTCCCTGTTGAGATGTTTTGCTAACTTCAACTTTTCTGAATCCAATCGGAACGTTAATGGCAAAACAGGTTAGCCCAAGATCAAAGAGCGAGGTCCCCATGGACGTTGCATCATCCCACAGTAGTGGCACCGGCCCAATCATGCATTATGAATTGCCAACTGCTGATGCTCTAGAGGCTAAACTAGTGGTAGAAAGAGATTCTGCTTCTGCACTTAGAGATGAAGTTGACATGTTGAGGAAGCAAACAGCACAATCACAAGCAGTACTCAAGACAACCATTAAATATTTGGTGGATTTCAAAACGAAGCAAGCTGAGACTGGCCAGATTGTTAAGGTCCTGAAGTAAAAAAGGAAATTAAATTCCTACTTGGTAAATCATAGGTGAAATGTTCTTTCCATAGTTGAATAACCTTTGTGTTGTCTGTTCATGTAATCAATCAAACCATTTGTTTTGGAGATCAAGTAATAATTGTTTTTTTTGTTTTTTGGTTTGTAATTTTATTTGAGCACAAGTCTGTATTAATTGATAACACTCGGAGACATTTCAATTGGATTGCTATGCCAGACCTATAAATATGCCAGTCGGGTTGAATGTGCATTCAGCAATAGTAGTAGTATAGATGGACCATAAGTGGCACGCATCAGAAAGGGCCAACATGCTCGCTAAAAAGGATGATGTTGTAGCCAAAAAAAGTACATCGGCCTGGCTTATGTATGTTAGTTGATATTATTGACCCATATACTCTATAAGTGTTTATATGTCTGTTAGTTCTGTACATTCTTGGTTGATTGACTCGGTATTTGAATCTTGATACATCGCTTGTGTACATATCTAAATGGGAGTACACATTATGCTGCGTGTGACATTTGAGTTGGACATGAAGTGTTCCAAATATTCAAATTCACCTTAAACTGGAGTCTAGTTTCTGAATTTGAGTATCGGCATTTGTAAACCATATTCATATATGACAGTGGAATACATCTTTGTCGTCCTTTTGAAGATATATAAAAACACATAGAATGATTTATAAAGATTCATATAGGAATACAAAATGGATTCGAATTTAGTTGCCAGGGTAAACGTGGATGCTTATTGTCCCAAAATTCGAAAGAAGCAGTAAAATGTCCACTCCCACGTCGGATGCCCGAAGCCAAGTGTTTGGGAGATGGAAATTACTGTCCACCCATTACATGGATAATCCATCGGCCCGATTTCCACTGCTCTAAATAGGGGTAGGTTAGTAACTTCAATTAGACGTGACACGACCGCCTCTGGGCCCATTCCAACACAGTGGGCGTCAAACATGGGCGGCAAAACTCATTTGATTCAAGCTCGTCCGAAAGACCTCTGTTTATCCCTCCATTCCCCATTCATACACGGTGGGTGGCAAAACAAACTCAACTCGGCCGAAATCATTGTAGGCAAATATTTTCAATAGGGGAAGGTTTGTAACTTCACTCACATGTGACACAACTGCCCTACCTGTCAGCCCCGTTCATACACCATGGGTGCCAACCACCCTCTCCTCGCCTGAAATCGCTCTGGGCAAATATTGGCTAGATGCGAGATTACCGTCCTATCCCCAATCGACGAGACGTCCAAACTTTAAATGGGGCCTAATTTCGTAACTTTCCCATATTTCAGACTGGCCCGTCCCAAAAACATGGTTCCCCGTACCTCTCCCTCCATTTTCCCATTCATACACTGTCTGTGCTAGAACACCCCATCCCCACACCAGCCTTCGTCCGCCACCAAATCCATCGCCGCCGTCCTCCACCACATCCATCGCCACCGTCCTCCACCATGCCGGGCCGCCTACCAAGACCGCATCATCCACTGCTAGAGATGGACGTTTCTCATCCACGGCGACGGACCAATAGCCTTGCATCGTGTCCTCTCGCTTCATTGGTGCCGTCGTCCTCTTTGCCCGGGCCGCTCACACGACCTTCTCTTCCACCGCAACGGGACTTATCCCCCGATGCACCCGTCTACCGTCGCAGATCTGCTTCAACGCCACCGATAGCCATCGCACCCCCGATGCCTACACGGCGCCGCAAGAGAGGTGGTACTTCATATCTCCTCAACTTTTTGATCTCAACCAGAAAATAGATCTTAACTTGTTTACTCTACTTTCTTTTCAGCTCTTAGAATTTAGTTCTTAGTTCGAAGCAAACAATGGATGCTAAATACCATTTCTCCGATTTACAGCTTCAAATCTGCCATGGCACAACCATAATACGGTTTAATTGATCATGCTTAGGGTTTAATTGATCATGTTGGTTCCGTGGTGGTTTATTTAATAGAAATCGGAGGGGAAACCATCTTTTGCTAAAAAAATATGCTTAGAGTTTCCCCCTTTTATGATCACTATACGATCAGAATACGTGCTTCGTGTCATAATAACACTACTCCACCGATCAAGCTAAACAAGCTTAGTTGTCCAAATACGAATCTGATATTATTAAAACAGAGTTGTTTAATTGGTCAGCTAAATGTTCCTAAATTAGTTTCGAAAATGCATGTTCGCCGCTCAGGTGTGTATCTCTACAGGGTGCCCACGGTGGGCCGGCCCACCCTGGGATTTTGGGTCGTCCCAGTCCCCGATTCCCCTCTGTTCAACTGCGCGCTTCCGATCTCTACTCGCCCCCAGCCGCCTGCCTCACAGGCGACTTGCCGTCCCCGGACGGCATGACTCTAGGAGGAGACGCCGGACTAACAGGAAGCCAGGAGCCACTCGCCCAACAGCATCACTGCTGCCCGGGCGCGCCGTCGTGCCTACCTTCCTAGTCCGTTCAGGGCTCAGGCGTGCAGCACCCACCAAGCCAACCCGATTTATCCTAAGATACGTCCTCAACACTCAGCAGCCACTCCTCATCACCCATTTTCTAATTGATTCATTACTCATTAGGCAGGACTGTCATTAGGGTTTGTTGTGTGCTCAGTGCTACCTACACTTAATGGTTCACATGTATTTCGGTAATCTTTACTACCTCTAAAGTTCACAGGGTTTTCAAAATTACGGCCCTCGGAACAGAAACTAGTAATTTTGGATTGTTGGTCGTAGTGACATTGACCCAGATTACTACTGCAAGCCAGGTTTGTTGACAATATTACTTGTCTTTCTTACTCATTCGATATAATATCCAATTATTCACGTCGATTAGTTGCAAACAATAAGTTCTAGACAAACTTCTTCATTTAGATTTTGGACGGTCTCTTACTGCAGTTACAATTCTGCATACTTGTCCTAGTAAGCTCACAAGTAAATGATTGATTCACTACATCTATGCTTGCCTTGTCATATTTGTTGTCAATATTCTTTTAGGGTGGACCACCCTGTTTCTAAATACTGGAACCGTAGGCATGAGTGAATAGTATTTCTCTATGTGATCTCTTCCATCATGTGTGGGTAACAAACACTGCATTGTATAGAAAGAAAGTGTCATTTCCAGCTTTTACATAGGTTTCGATCTTTTACATGGAATACAATCTGCCTACTTGCTTTGTGTCGCACTACCAACACTCCACCCTTAAAGCTAAACATTACGCCACTCATAATTGCTTAATTTATTTGTTCAAATACGAATTTCATATGATTCTAATGTTCCTACTTCAGTTTTGAAATGTGTGTCTACCTGTTATAGATACATAAGGGGTTTGTATTTCTGTGTGTGGTCTGGTCAGCACGGTTGGGGAGGTGAACTTTGCATATGCAGGGGTTTATAGGGAGACACTCTCCGAGTTGAATCCACAATGCATTCCATAGATAATCTGACTACTTTTTATGTTTTCATAAATCTCAGATTCTGAACAGCATCATAATGATTATGAGCTTGCGCGCATGAAAAGAATAAAGCAGAACAATGCCATGGCTGTCAAACTTGGCATTAAGGGACTGAAATCAAGTCTAGATGCAATGCAATGCAAACGCTCTCCACCTACAGATTCATGCTTAGAATATGATCCTAACAGTGATTCTGAGCTAGAGGGAGACCTAAGTCAATGTAGCTCCCTAGTGGAGGAGTCAGAGGAACATGCCCTATCTTATTCACCCATCAAGGTACTTGCTCTAACTTTCCAAGGTTACATTGCTCGCACATATCTTGCAACTGATGCTTTGCATTGCTTCTACTTTGTTGAACTTCCATTAGGTTAGTTTACACATCGTGTATGTGAATATGCCCTGCCTATCCATTTTCAGTACATATTACATCTGTCATCATACCATATTTATCCATTCAAATGTTGTTCTTGTGTATCAGACATTCAAAAGGAAGAGGGTGATTGCTGATCGTGGAGGAGCACAAGCAAAGTATTTGGAAAAGGTAGTGGCACCTGATAAATCAAATAGCCCATTAGGTGTAGTTGCAATATCACCTGACCCACAAAATACCCCAACTCTAGCAGACTCTAGCCCTACTACACTGGTTATTTCTGATGCCCAACCTCAGCAGACCCCAACTGCAGCAAATAGTAGATTATGCCAGTTGACATAGCACCAGCTGTACGACGCAAAACCCCCATTCCAGCAAAGAGTACACCAAATCCAATTGCCAAATCCCTTTTCGAACCAGAGAGAGCCCCAATTGCAGCAAATGGGACCCTTGTTCCATTTCTTCCCAGTTTAGAAGACGAAGCTTATGTTGTTGTCAGGAACTTTGTGCGCATCTTTCCTTCATCGAAAGAGTATACCGCAGACACAGAACAATTTCCAATCGTCCTCCGCAACTTACGCGTAAGTAATGTACTAATGTTATTCATGGTCATTACTGCATATGTTTCTGCTAATAGAAGACACAAGATTTCATTCTTTTAAATAGGCGAGGAGCAAACTAGATTGTGATGACGAGCAAGGGTTGGTTGCGCTTTTCAAGCACTCCTTGATGAAGTATCGTTCCTACCCGAGGCAAGTGCACTTCGATGGCAAGCCTTCTGAATTGAATTTCTGTAAAGTCTCTGGTGCTACATTTATCCGACGGTGACTGGAATAATCATGTTACACATTGGTCTCGGCTGCAGCGTAAGGTACTGCCTATGATATCACATCACAATTTGAACTACATTTCTGCATTTGCCTTAATGTCTCACTTGTACGAAAACTGTTAGCAGAAGAACATTCGTTCTCAAGGGACCACAGAATCTCGCAACTATACTACACACTGCATTGCTCTTGTGTGTACCTCTTGCCCTGTATGACCATACTTACTTTCATAGATGTTTGATTATGTAGCATCACTGCACATGTTAGCCTCGTAATCGTCCATTTGGTGGACATTATAAGATCCGTATGGACTCTTACATAAATTTAGAATCAACCCAATGCTTTTGAAGAGGTTTACCTCTGCAGTCCTTTTGTAAGGACTGAACATGGTCTATCATTGTACTTACATTAACAACTACTCCCTCCGTCCCATAATATAAGAACGTTTTGTACAGTACACCAGTGTTCAAAACACTCTTGTATTATGGGAAGAGGGATTGGTTCATTTTGTAGCATTCTGCATCTTATCTCCCTCGCCCACCATTTACTAAAAAAGATCAGACCTATATTTAATCTTACCAACAAGTAGAATACACAGACAATGTCAGTGCAGAAGTGTAGTCCATTGCTCTTGTCAGTACATTTTGTCCTGTAACGCTTGTACTTCCAGGGATTGGTAGTTGATTATGTAGCATCAATCTGCATCTTATCTTGATTATCTTCTATCCCTTCCAGTATTATCATATCTATAATTACTCTCTACAAAATGTAGAGTACAGGCAATGCTTATGAAGAAGATTATGTGCTGAAATTCTTGAGTTATCCTTCCCTTGACATGGAGAAGGGTATTATAAAGCCGGTGTTAACTGTTATGTAAGTCAGTCGTTCTAAAGCCTTTATCCTCAACTACTGTTTAATTTGCTCATACTCCCTATCGTTTACTGTTGTTTAGTTTGCTGTTTCTACCAAAATGCATGTTCGTAAGAACCATAAGTTCTAAGTTTTACTTGTAAAACCAAATTCCTTATTCATACCATGCACATTACTTAATACTCCCTATATGTATGCTTGTTTTGTGGATCTATAATCCAGTGTGTGGTGAAGCAGCCCACGTTTGCACCTTGTCATCTCCTGTTTTATCTTACTGATGTGGCTGATGATATGAACAACATGCCATGCACATTATCCAAAATAGATAAAATGATTTTCTTTGCCCTTCATCTATGCTTGTTATGTTGACATGGTAATCGAGTAGTGTGGTGAAGCTCCCCGCATTATGAACAATGCCAAATTATGCTATTGATATTTTGAACTTACTCTTTATTTTCTAATTTGAAATTGGATATAATTGACAGAACAGTTATCATCTTTGTTTATACACGTGAAAAACCTGTCATCTCTCTACTTTGTTTCAGGGTGATATGCCTGATGGCATGCACAAGTCTGCTGAAGGAAATGAGACAAACCCAACATATATTGCAGCAAAGAAGGCAAAACATCTTGAAGATAGCGAGACAACCCCAAAGTATTGTCTTGATGCAGTGTTCAAGTTACTTGAGACTAACAGTCAGACAAGCTCACAGAATTTGTTGTCTGAATCAGTTCGACTTCTTCAGTCCCAAGTTCTAGCAGAAAGGCATTCTGCAACTCAACTTCGACTTGAAGTCCTATCTCTAAGAAAGATTGTGGAGAACACCAATGAGAACCTCATCGCTAAACAACTACACCTGGAAGCTATGACCGACATGCTAGGCCGGTCTCACAGCCTTGCTCAGCAGCTTGCGCAGCAGTTCCCCCGCAAGGCTAACCTTTTTTGAACTGTCTTGGAAGTGGTCTCGATTTAGTATTATTTTGTTACGCTGCAATGGTGCCCAGATTTTGTAATCTGCTTCTTCGTTGCGCTTTATGATCACGAGTGGCGAACTTTGATGCCCATTGGATGTAATATACCTTAAATCCTTTATTGTATAGTGTAGGTTTATTCCTAGTTACTATGTCGTAATTTCTTTATTGTATAGAGTAGGTTTGTTCTTAATTCCTACTAGTTACTGCCATCATTCGCTATCTGAAAAAAATCAGATGTAGTCGACCGGACCTAAACATTCGACTCTAACGAGCCAGGTTTTTAGTGGGCCACAATTGGGCCGGCCTGCGTCTTTCTTGGGCCCGAATGATTGGGGCCTTCACACATTGCGCCAGGCCCAAACTTACACTGGCCTATATTTCAGTTGGGCCTTTTGTCAACCCAGCGCTTAGTTTGGCCCAGGTAGCATTGGACCATTAACAGGCTGAATATTGTACTGGTCTGTTACGGCCGAGATGAAACCACGGGCCTTTAGCAGGCCAAAATGCATGTTGGGCGTCAATTTTCACTAGTCATCGACGGGCCTTCAGCAGGCCGAAATGTAGACCGGGTCGTTTTGGGCCCAGTTAGCTCACGGGCCGTTACCAGGCCGAAACATATCTCGGGCCTTAGTTGGCCCACTGATATCATGGGCCTTTAATAGGTCGAAAGCTTAGCACAGGCATCAACAGGCCGAATTACGCGACAGGCCTTTAACAGGCCCAAAGTCACATTGGGCTTAACTGTTTCCACCTTTTGCACGGGCCGTTAGTGGGCCCAATGTCCTGTTGGACTATATATGGCCCATGGGCAGCACGGGCCATTCCCAGGCCGAAAGTCACACCAGGCTGAAATGGGCCCATGTCTACATCAGGCCTCTAACAGGTCAAAAGTCACTGGGCTGTAGTTGGGCCCAAATATTCGACGAACAATTAACGGGCCAGATCTGGCTTCGGGCCACAAATGGGCCCAAATATCGGGCGAACAATTAACGGGCCAGATCTGGCTTCGGGCCGTAAATGGGCCCAAATATTGGGCGAACAATTAACGGGCCAGAACTGGCTTCGGGCCATAAATGGGCCTTTATTAAGCAGGCCGTTATTGGGCAGGCCCACTAGTACCTGATTAAGTTCTACGGGCCTTTGATTGGGCCGGCCTTTTTAACCTATATGGGCCTCTGTTGGGCCCACCCACGTGTCGACGTATCATAGGCATGTCTCCTCCAATGGACGGGCGACATCTGGCCCACTAACGAGCTGACAGGTGTTCCCTTCGGCCAATCAGAATTTTACATGTGGAAATTTCCCATTGGTTAGGGCTGTTAATGGGTTATCGGATCCAAAATCCGACCTGATAGCTTAACGGCATTCCGTTATGGTGGATGCCACGTGTCGGTCACCCATGACGAAAGCACTTCTGTGACGCGCGATTTATCGTCATGGAAGTGGACACTTCCGTGATGATAATTTTGGTAATGTCATGGAACACTTCTACGACAGCACAGGTATGACTATCTTGATTCTGTCATAAAATCGTCATGGATGTACATGCATGACAAAAAACCTGACCTACTGTGACAAACATGTATCATCACGGAAGTGTATTTTTTTGTAGTGGGATATGCCCTCCTGGCACACACGCTCGGCAAAATGAGGTCGTGTGCGACCGGCGAGCACTCAAATATAGAAATACATACAGTAGTGCTAAAAAAATACAATTATACAGGTGAAATCATTTCCGGTCGTAAGTACATCCCACACAATGAGTCACCACTAAACGCTTCCGTTCGTATATACATCCCACACAATCACTACAAGGAAAACGTTTGCGCAAGGTGGCGTAACGCAAACAGTTTTGAAGAGAATGTCGTGTGTGATTGTTCATTGATCCAACACGATTTATTCCTAGAAACTGTGTGTGTTGCCTGAGGTGATCGCCCACGGTGTTTTCTCATTAACCGTTTGCAATAGGAAAACCCAATAGCAAGCTAATTGGCCAATTAGCGGGCTAATTGCCCTATTATTAATAATCCATTTACTAATCTAATTGATATTCATATTAAGCACATAATATATTCCATTTCCATATTAAGGAAGCAAGATTTCATAATTGAAATACATCGGAGTACAACATGATATAGCTTCAGCACTCAGCTACCCCATTACACAACTGCACCAGCGGCAAGTTTCACATGCAACATCTAGAACCTTTCGAAATTAGCATCATAGACGGTACATAGAGAGATACATCTCATCTGGAAAACTGCTAAAGCGGAAGGTGAATATTGAGCCTTCATTCATGTTGAAGATCTTTGCAACTTTAGGCCAGTGCGTGTGGATGATTGACCATCCATCCTTCGACCTCTTTGGGAACACTTCAATATTGAACCGTGGGTGTTGTATGAAAACTTTCCTCGCCTCCTGACCACAGAGGTGGTTTGAGAGGTAATCATCAGTGAACCCTAAAAACAAGGATGTGCATAAATATCATCTCTATATTGGAAACAGGGCAAAGGAATAAAAAAAGGCAAGGTATAATAGTTAGTACCATCTTGTAAACCTCAGTGCTTCCCATTGTTTCCTTGCAACACATATAAGGTAGTTAGTCATGAGGTTAAGTAAGGGTTCGCATGCTATCAGTAAAATATCTTGATGAAAAATAAGCACATTGCAGATTCATCAGATTAATTCAAGCCACATGGAAAACCCATTTATCCAAACCAAGCATGATTAAGAACTAGGAAATATAGCACTTGTATATGTTTCTCATGTATTAAGTGCGGCCAAATTCGATTTATTCCTCACATGGTATACAATAACAGAATGCAGCCACAACAATTGAACATCGCATTGCAAAATTGAACCAAGCAGTTAACTAAACACCACAACAAATGAACCAAACGTTAACTGAGCACCACATTGCACAATATAACATACTCCTAATAGAATATCATACAGTTAACCAAACCAAGCATGCTTAACAACTTGGAAATATAGCAATTGTATTTGTTTCTCATGTATTTAGTACAGCCAAAGTCGATTTATTCCTCACATGGTATACAATAATAGAATGCAACCACAACAATTGAACATCACATTGTAGAATTGAACCAAGCAGTTAACTAAACACCACAACAAGTGAACCAAGCCACAACAAATGAACCAAGCAGTTAACTAAACACCAATTGAACAATATAACATACTCCTAATAGAAGATCGGACAGTTAACCAAACCAAGCATGCTTAACAACTTGGAAATATTGCACCGTGAAGAATTGAACATCACATTTGCATAATTGAACCAAGCAGTTAATTGAACACCACATTGCACGACATATAGAACATATACACTATAGCAGAAGATTGCATGGTAAAAGTAGATAGCACAATTCACTGGAATTTGTTAAGGAAAGGCAGTAGCTAGCAAACTGCACATGGGTCCTTATAGTGAGCTAATAAGACAAGCTACTCGTCATTGTCGGAGATATCGATGACAATTGGCTCCTTGGACATGGAAGAGGGCGATGCCTCCGCATCGTGGGTGCCCTCGTTGTAGTGGTGAGTTTCCTGAGCCGCTCCGGGCACCAACCTGCTGGCTCTCGAGATGAGGTAAGCACATGAATGCTGAGAAAACACCTCGTAGTCTTCGTCGAAGGCACCGACGGTGGCCTCAAGAAAATGCCACGAACTATCATTTAAAGCAGCCAACCACGTCGCGGCGTCGGCGCGCGAGGCGTCAACGGTGGCCTCGATGGCGAGGTGCTCCTCAAAGATCTGGTGGTCAGCACGAATGGCAGCCATCACGACCTCATCCGCGTGTGCGGACGCGATTTGCTTCTCTGCTACCAAATGCTCCTTGAGGTCCTGGCTATACTGCGTGCACCATGGCTTAGGCCAGCGCTTATTTGGTGGAGGGGTCAGGGATTTGGGTGGAAGGTGTCGCACTCAGGCTGGCGGTCGGGGCATGTGGGACGTCGAAGGAGGAGGAGGATGGGGGTCGGGTGTGGATTACCTGCGTGGATAGGCGAGGCCGAGCAGCGTGAATGAGGGTCGCCGGCAAGGAGGCGGTGGCACTGCAAGCAAGGAGTGAAGGTTTAAACCTTGAAAGGAAGGCAGAAATAGGGGAAATGTGGCTTTTGGTAAGGGGGGGTGGGGAGGCAGATATTTCCACGGAAGCCGAAAATTTGGAATCGCTTCAGCCAAAAAACTGGCACGTAAAGTTTCATCAGACACGGTCCCTCATTCAGACACGGTCAAAAGATATTTTGTGCTGCATCTCACACGGTTGGCTATAATAAACTATGTGGGATCTACTTGATTTCTCGTCTTGATTTGAATTACATAACGGGGTCACAGCGGCCATGGACGGTGTTTGAATTGATATACCTTTTATCTGCAGTGATCATGCAACTATATGTGTGTCATAAAAGAATTGGAATTATTCAAGGTTCGTTTGGACATTTTTATGCATTAAGTGAGGTTTCAATGCATTTATGTGCATAGTTCAAATTTGAACTACATGCACATGGTCCAGTGCATATAAATTGGTTGAAAATCAAATCTTTGTCCTTGGGTGCATGCTTAGGTCCCATGCAAGAAATGGGAATGAATGTCAAACACCCTGCCACCGTCACTCGGCTGCAAACATTGAGATGCATGGTTTTTAAATTCTAGTAAATCCAAAACTCGTCTGAAATTCATGAAACTTGGCATGCTATCATGGAGCGGCATCAACATGTTGTGGTAAAAAATTTGTCCCATTTGGGGCAGATTTGGGTACATGCTTCTCACAAACCAGAGCTTCTCGCAACAAGCATGATGGTTTTTGGTAGGGAACGTCCCACCTTTGGGGACGAAACAATATCCATTGCCTCTTATTGCTTTCAAAAATTTTCTCGTGTCAACATAGAACAACAGGAGTGTTGTGTGAACTTTTGTGATTTTTCGGGGTTAGTTTGGACATTTTTATGCATTAACTGAGTTTTCAATGCATTTATGTGCATAATTCAAATTTGAACTACATGCACATGCTCAAGTGCATATAAATTCATTGAAAAATCAAATATGTGTCCTTGGGTGCATGCTTAGGTCCCATGCAAGAAATGGGAATGAATTTCAAACACCAGGGCACCGTTGATTGCCGGCAAAACATTGAGATGCCTAGTTTTTAAATTCCAGTAAATCCAAAACTCGTCTAAAATTCATGAAACTTGGCATGCTATCATGGAGTGGCATCAACATGCCATGGTAAAAAATTTATCCCATTTGGGGCAGGTTTGGGTATATGCTTCTCACAAACCGGAGCTTCTCACAACAAGCATGATGGTTTTCGGTAGGGAACGCCCCACCTTTGGGGATGAAACGATATCCATTGCCTCTTATTGCTTTCAAAAAAAATTCTCATGTCAACATAGAACAACAGGAGTGTCGTGAGAATTTTTGTGATTTTTTGGGGTTAGTTTGGACATTTTTATGCATTAACTGAGTTTTCAATGCATTTATGTGCATAATTCAAATTTGAACTACATGCACATGCTCAAGTGCATATAAATTCATTGAAAAATCAAATATGTGTCCTTGGGTGCATGCTTAGGTCCCATGCAAGAAATGGGAATGAATTTCAAACACCAGGGCACCGTTGATTGCCGGCAAAACATTGAGATGCCTAGTTTTTAAATTCCAGTAAATCCAAAACTCGTCTAAAATTCATGAAACTTGGCATGCTATCATGGAGTGGCATCAACATGCCATGGTAAAAAATTTATCCCATTTGGGGCAGGTTTGGGTATATGCTTCTCACAAACCGGAGCTTCTCACAACAAGCATGATGGTTTTCGGTAGGGAACGCCCCACCTTTGGGGATGAAACGATATCCATTGCCTCTTATTGCTTTCAAAAAAAATTCTCATGTCAACATAGAACAACAGGAGTGTCGTGAGAATTTTTGTGATTTTTTGGGGTTAGTTTGGACATTTTTATGCATTAACTGAGTTTTCAATGCATTTATGTGCATAATTCAAATTTGAACTACATGCACATGCTCCAATGCATATAAATTGGTTGAAAAATCAAATATGTGTCCTAAATTGGAATGAATTTCAAACACCAGGGCACCATCGATTGCCGGCAAAACGTTGAGATACTTTTTTTTTAAATTCTAGTAAATATAAAACTCGTTTGAAATTCATTAAACTTGGCATGCTATCATGGAAGGGCACCCGACATGCTGTGGTATTTTTCGTGTCCATTTTGAGAGAAGGCGCACTCGAATAATGATAGCCAACAAAGGCATTTTGGAAAAATTGCTGCCACTTTAATATCTCAAATGTTTGTATAATTCAAACCGTGTGCGTTTGGTTAACCATTCACGTGATGCCACGTGTCTTGGTTTTAATGGCTATATGAGGAGCCGTGTGGACAACTGCTTGACTGAACGGGAGGCGTGCGAGCGCAGTCCGGTGCGCAGGCTCACCGGGAAGCGTACAAACTGTTGAACGCAGGATTTGTGCATCTCTTCAACGCAAACGGTTCAGATTACGGTATGCAAACTAAAGCCAGACTTAGGCGCTAAGCCAAGAGACACTGTGATTTGTCGAAATATGCAACTAAAAATCAATAGCACTATCTATTTTTTCCAACCAAAATTTAGTAATTAAGCATATATTTAATTCATACTAGAGTTTAAGGAGTCGTTCTCACCGGGAAGCGAGACAGCCTTGGACCGCCGCCCGCCTCGCTCCCACTGGTCTATATTAATGGCGCCACCGAGCGGCCGCACCCCCCATCCTCACCACACACACACAATTCCTCTCTCTCCGCCCGCATCCTCGACGCCGCTCTGAGTCCTCAAAGCCGTCAGTGTACGAGGATGCCGCCGAAGCGCCCCACCGGAGGGAGTGGCGACGACGGGGCTGCTGAAGCACAGGAGCACGGCATGAATATGGAGACAGAGGTTTCCGTCCCCACTGACTAAGTGGAGAACGAGACTACCAACAAGCGGAGGCGGGTCGAGAAAGAACCGCATGCCTAGACTTCATCAACAACCTCCCTGATGATATGTTGATAGTCGTCATATCCCTCCTCCCAATCAAATATCGGGCGAGGACAGCCGCCCTTTCCTGGCGGTGGCGCACCCTATGGCTCCGCACTCCTGTCGACCTCCTCGAAGCCCACAAGCTCTTCCATGGCTATCGCCAAACCTTGGATGCGTTCTCCTAGATCCTCAGCAGTCGCGATGGCCCAATCAAAGGCCTTATTGTGGGCAAGTTCCATTCCAATAGCAAGGACCGAGCCAAGCATGACGAGTGGTTCCGATCCCGCGACATAGATCAGCTCGAGAAGCTAAGTTATAATGATGGGCATATGCTCTTGCTGCCAAAGTCCGTGCTCTGCTTCGCGCCCACGCTGCGCCTCGCCAAGTTCATGAACTGCCATCCCCCCCTTAATGACTCGCCCACTCTTTTTCTACCACGACTAAAGCACCTCGAGCTCGTCGCCGTCCGCATCCCAAAGGATGACATGGAGCGCCTGCTCCATGGCTGTACTGCACTCTAGTTCCTTCGTCTTTAGGCGATGAATTGGTCAAGTACCTTGCACATCACCTCCAGGACTCTCCGGACAATTTATGTGTGTTGCTGGTGCTGCAATGAGAGATCACAAAAGGTGGACCACAATATGGTCATCCAGGACACACCTTCACTTGAGAGATTACTTGTAGTTGATCAACAAGGTCCAACAAGAATCAATGTCATTTCTGCGCCGAAATTGAAAGTAGTGTGCTACTCGTCTGTCAAACACTACAACTTTCCGGTACAACAGTCGCCTTATATACCTCTCCTTCTTGATATCAACATTATTTCTAGTTTTGAAGATGTATGTTCGTCTGTCATCCAGCGAAGCTTCACCCAGACTCTGGGCATAGTGAAGGTCTTGGCACTAGAATCTGTCATCCCCAACCCAGACCAAGTTTTTAGCTGCCTGAGATGCTTTATGTGCCTGAAGAAGCTGTATATCGAGGTGATGTTCCTTTCCTGATAAATGTTAACCATAAGGGACTTCAATTTTTTTGCACCTTTTCCCAAGTTTACAATGACAATATACTACAATTTCTGAAGGAATTTTGGAGGATTTTAGGACATACACCCCCACCCCATATTGGTTGCTTCATTCATATGGTTACAATCGTCCATAAGCATTTCTCCTTTGGATTCGTCTGTACTAGTTTTCTTAGGGAATTTTTCATCCAATCCAACCTCTTGTGAAGAAGGCTACATGTTTCTAGATTGTAATCAAATGCCCATGTTAATCATGCCAGATCGAAGATGGCACGTTGGTGCATTTTAAAAATCCTGCAAACCAAATGGGCATGTAGCAGTGTTCAAAACTGCATGTAGGCACTAACACGTTCTCTTCTTTTGCAGTGCATATTAGGCCCGATGGATGATGTTTATAACGACAATCACATTGAATGCCTGGATCTGCATCTCTCAAATATTACTTTGAACTCCTACCGAGGTACCCCATCGGAGATTACACTGCCAGGTTCTTTCTTGCCAGAGCAAAGGTGCTGAGTGTACTGAGGTTGAACACACATTTAATTAAGAAAGATCAATGGTATGATTATCAGAGCCGGCTGGTACTGTGCAATGGAAGTGCCTCCAAAAATGCCAAACTTCATATGGGAAGAACATATGGAAAAGCAATTGAAAGTTATTGTGTCAAACCCATACATGACTTGTCAGTGGCTGATCCCTTTGCAGAAATGATGTAGCATGCACTACTAGGAAAAGGCCTACTAGTGGCGCACCAGTTTTGCCTACTAATGGCGCACCACTGGTGCGCCATTAGTATCTGGTATACTAATGGCGCACCATGCCGTGCGCCATTAGTATAGACCACCATGCGCCATTAGTATGCCTCCCAGGGGGGCCATATTTACCCATGTGCTTTGGCATACTAATGGCGCACTGTGGGGTGATGCACCATTAGTATCCTTTGGCATACTAATGGCGCACTTCGTAGTGATGCGCCATTAGTGTCCTTTGGCATACCAATGGCGCACTTTGAGGTGATGCGCCATTAGTATGAATATTATGTTTTTTTTTAATTTTCTGATTTTTGCACAGGTTACAAAATATATTATTGGACAGAATATAGACAGCAGCACACAGCAACAGCAGATTCATCGAATACAATAGAAGATTAGTCTCCGAATACAATTCATCATATTAGTCTCTGAATTCAAAAGACCGAACAAAGATAAAACATTACAAGTCTCGAGACCGCGAGTAGCGAGTTTGTCTTTACATTACAAGTCGATATCGATCATCTAAACTACCATCACATAGAAGAGAGCTGCGGTCATCACGATGAGCATCATCGCGATGAAACTGGTCTTCATCCGGTTCCTCCAACGCTCCCTTCTCTCTCCCACTAGATAGCGGGCGTATCTAGATTCCGCCTCCGCCCTAGTGGTGTACCCTTTGTAACTGTTACCGCTGAAACGGTGAACCTGTCTCCGACACTCCTCCCAGTCGTCGTAGACTCCGGGAACCTTACCCTCGTACACGACATACGACGGCATCTCTATGCACAAGCCAAACAACAGACAATACATAAGAAATATATAAGTATGCAACAAAAGGATCAGAAGAGAAAACCAAGACATTAATAGCACGATTCATGGTCCTACTAATAAATAGCATCGATTACATCTAAGTTGAACGACTGTCCAAACCAAAGAGACATACAATTCATTAAAGTTTAATTACAACATGAGGCAATCAATGTTTTAGAACTACACATAGCATCACTACTTTCGACTCATCTCATGGGACCGGAGCGTGGATGAAGCCGCCGTCTGTCGTGATGGTCATGAAATCGCGTGCGTTGTCAGCCTGCATTTGTAGCATTGTGTCTATCTCACTGTTGGACAGTTGATATCTCAGGTAGAACTGCCCCGAGGTATGAAGGACATCTTGATGGATGATTTCCGCTAACTCCGACTGGATGCGAAAGAATTCTTGGCTGATGTCCGCGTCCTGGATTGCCGACAAGCTCGCGGCCCAATCTTTGAGATTATCTGGTAGCAGAAGGTGATGATGGTCTTGTACGATCGCCCGCATGTGATGGAGGGCGTAGTAGGCATCCTTCTGACCGCCAGGAGGCTGCTTAACGCAGCAGAACTTAGTATTGTGGGTGAACACGTGCCTGCCGTACCTATGAACTGGCCTGGTGAAGGTGCCTCCAGATTTGGCGTAGCCGGGGAGAACATCATCAAGAACTTTGTTGATATTTGTGTAGTCTATCTTGGAGTCACGGTTCAGGTCGAAATACGTGGCCATGGAATATTTCAGGCTTAAGAGGATGAGTGTGCAATGTGTGTCACTGCACAGAACACGGAATGTTAGAAAAAAGAAAGAACGATCGAAATATAAGAAATCATTTGTTTCGCGGCGGTTAAGGGATGACTTACTCGGGAAAGTAAGACACGGGGAAGTTATCCTTATCTGGGTTTGCCAGAATGACGCCTTCGAGGTGTGAACTCGCGACTTGGCGGTCCCCAGCGCTGCCCAAGAGCTTGGCATGCATGTAGAAGGGGTCGACTATCACGAAGTTCGGGGTCTTGTCTCTAATGATCCGCATCTCCATACTCAGCAAAAATAGCCGAATGAAGGTGTAGTGCAGCGGATGAAGGTTAAACATAGAAAAGATGTCATCAAACCGCAGGACGATCGTACCCCCGATGGCGCCATCCACAAAGCCCTTGCCCTCTGGCACCTTGGCCACGAAAACCGGGTATGCCACATCATTCTCTCTGAGACGCCGCTTCTCCAAAGAAAGAACACTGTCATGCAGACTCCGCATAGCACCGGTTGCAGCATTGAGCATATTTGTCGGTAGCATCGCCCTACCCACCACATGCACCCTCCTCGAGATATCCTTAGGTGAAGGTGGCCCGTCCTGAGCACGGATCGTACTCGGTGTCGGTTGGCTCGCACCGGCGCCCTTTTTAGCCTTTCGTTTCTGTCCCTTCTTCTTGATCTCCTGTAATGGGACCGAGTTCTGCTCACAGACCGCCTTCTTGAGTGTGTTGGGGCTGATAATATTTTGCACCTTAGCTATCTGAGGCTCGGTGAAGGCAGCAGCTGGAGGCATCTCCTAAGAACTGAATGCCAGACGACGCCTGTTGCAATTGGGTTTCTCTGCCATACCAGCTAGATCGCGGTCGTCTTGGTTGGGTTCTTGAGAAGGAGGCACGCAGAACTCGTCACCGTACCCATGTTCGGCAAAGTACTTATCAATGTTGGTAAATGTATCGTCGTCATTGTCGTCGTCGTCCGGATCATGTGCCATATGCATGTCCGGATCCTGTGCCATAGGGATGTCCGGCATGTCTGGTAGCATTGCGGCGTTCTTGCCATGGCTTGGCGCCGGCACGACTAGCGGTCTTGTCTGTGGGGTGGTGTCCCCTGCCCCCAAACGAATCTGGCTCTTCGGCCAAAGCAGGGGCCAGCTTACGCAGGCGCTGAGGGTCATGTCATCTTCTTCGTCGGCCCCAGCGGGTCCAATCGGAGGTAACAGCTCGTCGCAGCCTGGCAGCACCCGAACCACTTCAACCCTATACACTGTGGGTGGCATCGGATTACCGTGGAACACGGGGTTGCCCGGTTGAACGATTCTTCCCTTGGCTACATCGACCAACTCGCCACCCACGAAGTGCAGGAGAGTGCAAGGAACATCGGCGGCGCCCTGCGAAAACATGTACGGCATCAGGGATGCCCAGTCAAAGGCAAGGAGATGAAGTCATCGGCCGAGAGGCTTAGTTACCGTGATGCCGTCGAGCTCGGCTAATGGCAAGGCACCACCAAGGGCGGGCGTGCAACTGACGGAGGGGCCGCTTGCTGGCGAGGTGTCGGCCGGCGTACACCCGGGTGCATTAAGCTCCAATGCCCGTGTCGGCGCCGGAGACACGAATACCGCCTCCGCCGGAGACACCAATGGCGCCGCCGGAGACACCAATGGCGCTGCACGCGCGTTGTGCGAGTTGCTGGCCGTGAAGCTGGGAACTGGGGGAGGCCCCTGTTGGCCGCCCGCAATCCACGTCGTCAGCTGATGAATCAACGTAGGCACCGTGGCGTTGAGCGTCGTTCCCAGTTGTTGTTGCACTTGCTCCTGGACAATCTTCGGAATCCGTGCCACTTGTGCCTTGAGTGCTTCAACCTCGTGCGACTGGCTTTCCGAGCTGGTCTTTTTATCCTTTTGCCCACCAGCGGTATAGTATGACGACCATTTTGTGGACAAGATTTTGCCAGCCACACGACCAGCTGACGTCGGCTTACTGAGCTTATCCTTGTTTTTCATTACGTTCAATGCCCTATTTAAAGGGGTGTCAAAGGGGAGCTCTGAGACGAACCCGCGCTACTGCTTTCATTGTCCTGCGGAAGGAACGTGAACCGTTTAGAAATATTGGGGATTAATTAGAATGCAACCATATGGAGCTAATTACGCGGGGGATGTATTCCTTACCAGAACAAGCTCAAGCGCCCTGGTATTCGGATCCGTGGTAAGCTCCTTTGTTACCGGGTCCTCCTTGTACCGGGCCCTGAGAATGTTCCTGGTCTGCTTGTCACGGTATTTCTCGAAGCGAGGCGGTAGGCCTTGCTCGGCACGCTCTGTGTCCTCCTGGTCCCATATAGGCTCCGCCACTCTGTAACCGCCGGGACCGAGTTGGTGGACCCCTAAGTTCAATTTCCGCATTTGTTTCCCCCACTGACTTGATTCGGAGGTTGCGCTGCTCTCGCACTTGATCTTGAACTCCTTGTAGTCATCTTCGCTCATCAAAGGATATTTTGCCTTGATCTTCTCATAAATATCACCTTTATCAATCATTGCCTTCACCGTGCTTCTCCAAGTAGACAGGGCCGTGCTCATCCTCGTGAGGGCGGCACCGTTCACTTTATTCCCTGAGAGGCGTGTGTTTGCAAACTCAGCAGGGAACTTGTATCGTTCGTGCAGCTTCGTGAAGAGGAGGCTGCGCAAATTCCCTCGGTCCTTATGCCTTAGGTTCTCGGTGTTGATCGAGACGGTGCTCTGGAGAATGCACCCGAGCTGAACCGAGTACCCCTTAACTACGTGTTTGGGCGCCGTCGGATGCCCGTCAGAGTTCACTTCAGTAAATTCCTCCCTGACGGTGCCGAGCACGCTCGGGCGCCGGTCCTTCCGTTGCCTCTTCGGTTGGCTGCCATCTGTGCATGCGCCACCATCATCAGTGGTGGCATCCGCGGTGCCATCATCAGTGGTGTCATCCCCGACGCCACTAGGGGTTGTGTAGTCAGGATTGGTGTCTTCTGCGGTGTCCTCATAGCGGTGAGGTTCTTCCTCCAACTCCTAGGACAGCTCCCAGAATGCTTGCCGCCCGAACCGCCGGCCTCATCATTGTGGGCCATGTTTCGCTCTAAATAGGAAAGAAGTTTTGTAAAAAAGTTGGTTATTGTCAAGGAACAAGATCATGGTCTCATCATTTAGGGTTTTTCGACACCGAGGCATCCTAAAAGCTAAGCTTTTATCATTTAGGGTTTGTTGACGCCGAGGCACCCTAAAAGCCTAAGCTGTCGGTGGGAACGACACCTATGGGATCACAAGAATCCCTACTGTGGTTAGCGGGGCGCGGGGTCGTGAGAAGAGCGAATCAAACAGATAGCACATGGTTCGTTTATCCAGGTTCGGGCTGCGAGGATGCGTAAAACCCTACTCCTGCTTTGGTGGATTGTATATCTATGTTCTTGAGCTAGCTATGGGGCGTGAGGAGCTCCAAAAAGCCGAATCCCTCTCCTGGTCGCCTCGGTCCTCCTTTTATAGAAAAAGGGGTTGCCACAGTGGCACACAGGAGGTGGAAAGGGTACAGTGATGCAGGTTATCCCTCGCATTACATGACAAGGTGCATTTAATGTGTCTTGTTTAGGTGTCCTTGCTTTATCGGGAACGGGGGAGAGATCTGTCTCGTCCGTCGCTGCTCCTTCTTGTGTCGACACGCGCCCTGGCCAGCGACGCCTGTGATTCCATGTAGGTAGGCAGGCAGCTGAGGTGGCGCAGTGGTGGGTGTTCACGAAGATCTGCATGCCGCCACGCAGGTGCCTGCCCAGCTGGTTGGGTCGGCAGCTGCATGCGAACGGCGGTGGAGGTTTAGTCGGCGTGGGCCTGGTGGTGGTCCTACGGATGTCCTTGGCAAGGGCCTTGCCGGGGCCCCGGCAAGGGTTTTGCCGAGGCGCCTGCTGTCATCCCCGGCAAGGTGCTTGCCGGGGGCCTTGTGGTTTTCCTCGGTTGGGATCCCGCCAAGGGTCGTCATCTTCTACAGTGTGTATCTGATCTTGAATGTCTTCACAAAGATCTGCATGCCACCACGGGGATGTTTCCCGAATCCTTGCCCCATGGGGGCAGTGGACTCAAGGGTGATTTGCTCCGTAGGTGTGGGGCGAGTTGCCGCGGCAAGGGTCTTGCCGGGGTTGCTAAAACTGTCTCCCGACAAGGATCTTGCCGGGGGAGTCCACTTCGTCCCCTTTGCTCTTCGTGGTCTTGGCCTTGGCGTCGTTCTAGTTCTCTTTGAGCTTCGGTCTTACCCTAGCTCACCTCCCTTGCCTTGCTTGGTGTGGTGGTATCCGCGGCTCAGACTGCCCGTGCATAGTTACAGGGGTACAAAAAGTGTACCCCTCTTTTTGTACACCGACAGGAGCCCCCGGGCCTGGGCCACACATAAGCGCAACGCGTTGTTGGGCTAGGCCCAAAAACGGTGCGCGGGCAGGCGGGCGGTTTTTACCGCGGTAAGATTCTTCGCGTGTTGCGCTTCCCACGATTCCCGCGCATGGCGCGGCGTGGGGAGGCGCGTGTGACGTGGGCGGCATGCGTGGGGTTGGTTCCCGCAGGCATGCGTCACATCGTAGTAAAGGGGCGGTTCGCGCCTTCCCCATAAATGGAGGGAGGCGTGGAGGCGCATCCCATTTACTGAATGGGGTTGAGGCGCGGTCTTCAAGGCATCCATTCCCCACGATCACGGGGTGGGGAGTGGTCGTCTTACCTGTCCCCTTGGTTCTGCACGTCTGCCACGTGTCTCCCATGCTCCTGGGGTGGCAAACGGTGGAGGCGAGAAACCGTGTCGTCGCTGGTTGGGGCGGCGGGTCGGCCCTGGCTCCCTACGCCTTCTGTATCTTGATTGGCCGAGCGGGGCGGCCAAGCCCCAACCCCGATCCTTTATAAAGAGCAAGAGGGGGGATGGCGTCCCGCATTCTTTCAGCTTCTGCTCCTCCCTTCCATCCGTCATGGAGAGAGGGAATCCCGGTCCTTCAACAGTGGCGGCGAGGGTCGCCGCTCGACAACACGTCCCTCCTTCTCATGCGCCTACGGTGGTAGAGCCAGCCGCGAGGGGAAGGGGGAGGGGGCGAGGCCGGGGCGCTCGGGGAAGGGGAGGACGGGGAGGCGTGTCGGCCTCGCCTCCGCTAGCAGCTCCTCCTCCAATGGAGGGACATGTTGGGGATGACTCTTGTGAGTTCTTCGTCAGGCTGCGCCGGCCGCCGCGCCGTCGCCTTCGTCTCCCGACTCCATTTGCGCGGGAGATGGAGCTGGATCCGCCGACGTCGTTGTGGCTGCACATGAGGGGCTGCGGGATCAGTGGCACGCGGGTCCGCGTCGACTTCCCCGCCCCTCACGTGATGTATCTTCGTCGGGGATGGAAGACGTTTGCTCATATCCATAGCTTGACGGAGGGGCTCACTCTCCATTTTAAGCTGATGGGGGGTGGCCTTCTCTCCGTCAAGGTCTTCGGGCTCTTTGGGACCCATGCAAGGTGCTGCGTGGAGAGCTCTTCTGATAATGAAGACTCCTCCTCGGGCGGGAGTGACGAGGAGGACAGCGGCAGCGACGACGAGGGTAGTAGGCGGCAGGATGACGGGTCCGATTAGGTGTCGGGTGCCGCTCCGTGCGGCACCGGCGACCCCATCATCCGTGTCGCCGGCTCCTTGAACTTCTCGGGGTCGTCTCCTTGGGCGGCTGGCGTTGGGAGGCTGTGGAAGAGGAAGAGGGCGGGCGGCAAGGCCGTCAAGTCGGAGTACGCGGGCACCGATGCCTTCGACGCGTGCTGACGTACCGCCGCCTCGTCTTTGAGCTCTCCTTCCGGCACCGCCATCACCATCCAGCCTTTGGACGGCCACCAAGATGTTCTCTTGGTGTCTTCTACCACCCGTAGCTCGCCTAGGCGCTCCTTTTGTCCTTTTCGCCTCCTTGACCTGCCTCCTGAGGAGAGGGACAAGAAAGGGATTACGGGCACCTTATCTCTTTTTAGTTTGTAAGCCTTCGGGCCTTTGTTTAATTTAAAACTTGTAATCCCATCATTCATGTTTTTCATTCCCTATGGACTGTACCTGAGCGGAATGTTTTTTTAGTGAAAAAGGGATGCTTGCCGGGTCATTTGTTTGCGGGTGGAACCCACGACAAGGAGTAAATCCTTGATATCTTCAAGATAAACATTTCCTTGCCCGGCAACAGGCCGTGCCGTCTCCCCACTTCGCTCGACCTTCCTCACGCCTTTGGCGGAGGCAGGGATGAGGCGGGTTCAGGCTCCTTGTTTCATCCTTTCGCTGCCGCGACTACGACCAAACTTGGCCCCAGGAACGAGCCCTAGGGCCTAGAGTTAGGGGAGCACGGTAGCTTAGGGGAAAACGAGGTTTCACATACCTCAGTCCATAATGGAATGCATGATAAGGGATGAAGAACTTATCTGAAGCTGCAGTCCCCAGCAACCATGGTTCGCCATGGGTGAATGTTTGCTCTTGCAGCCCCCGGCAATACTGGCTTGCCGGGGGCTAGATGCTGGTTTGTTCCTCTTTTTTCTTACTCATATTCTTAGAAAGGAAATATGTTTTTAAATAAGCCTCAAACATTTTTGTTGTACATTGAACTCCATAGTTTTATTTTTCTTAGAAACGGTAATAATTTGAGTTTCACGTATAAATCGAACCACTCCTTTATTTTAATTTGAACTTCGTCATTTTTATTTTCCTTGTATTTTTCAATTCTTTTCATTTTATAAATTTGAACTTCGTCATTTTTATTTTCCTTGTATTTTTATATTTTAATTTGATTTTATATGAATCAAACTGATCTATTTTATAAATTTCAACTTCTTGTTTTTTCTAAGAAAATTGATCAATCCAATTTTTGTTTTAATGATTGAACTGCTCTTGTTTAAAAAATTGAACTTCTTAGATTTTAGCTTTTATGCATGGGATAAATCTATTTTTGTATAAACTTGTAATTGCTCTGCTATTTTAATAAGAAGGGCAAAGGTTTTGAAATTTGAACTTCTTGGTTTTACTCTTTAGTAGTGGGGAAATCCTTTTTTAGAAAATTTTGACTTGCTCTGCCTTTTCATTTTTGACCTTGTTAATTTGAACTCTGCATTTTTTTATTTTTATAGACATCGAGCCTCACCATTTTTAAAATTTGAACTTCTTGGTTTTATTAGTTATTAAATATGATGTCCTTTTTTATAAACATTGAAATACATCGTTATTTTAATTTGAACTTCTACTTTTTTAGAACGTGGAATTTTTTTAAAATGTTCCTATTTTTAATTTGAACTTCTCTAATTTTTTTACCTAGGGAAAAATCCATTTTTATAGAGATTTTTGAAATGCTTTTTTATTTGAACGTCTATCTCAATTATATTTTCAACTTCCAAAATTTAAAATATCAACATCCTCATAAGTTTTTGTAAACCTCTATTATTTAATGCAATGTAATATCACACTTTTAATATTCTATTTGATTTTTTTGTTGTTTCTTTATTTAAATTTGAACTTCTCCATTTTATTCTTTAGCAATGTGTAAAAATCTGAGCATTCTATTCACACTGAACTTCACCATTTTTTACATTTGGACTTCTTTTTTTAGTAATGGGAAGAAACCTAGTTTTTAGTAAATATCAAACCGCTCCGTTATTTTAATTTGAACTTTGTAAGTTTTTTATTTAGAAATGGTGAAAATCCTTTTGTAGTTTTAGTTTTTCAGATTGAACTTCATACTTTACTTTTTCTAGAAATGTGAAAACTTGAATTTTTTGGTATATATAGAACATACTAAAAACATGTTTTTTTACATCAAGGCATACTATTGAACTTCAGGAAACAGTACAAAACAACAAAGTAGACAACATGATGTACAAATGGTGGCCAAATAAACTAATGATCTTATTCCCTTCATATGCATCACTGAATTTCACATGTCCAAATGGACTTCACTTCACTGTCTCATCTTCATCATACACCTCGTACATCCAATCAAAATCAAAACCGTGCCTCTCCAAACACAACATGTGCATAGAGAAAGCTATAGCTGTTCCTTTCCAGCTATTTCTGAACTTCTACGGACGATGCATTTTTCTGTAGTAGATACACGACAACTATAGGAGGGGTAATTTTTTTGTTGGATGGACAAAGAAGTTCAGCAGCGAGGCAGAGGCGGATGCCCGAGTAGATGAGGACACTGGCTGAATGCGGCCTCATAAGAAGTAACACAGCATTCCAGCAACAACACTAATTTTCATGAATGACGACCATCTTCCTGAACTCAAACCATCTTTCGAATGGAGATTGATGTCTGCTAGAACTACATCGATATTTCCCCAGAGGACAGAATCGTTCCAACCCAGCAACCCCCGCCAAGAAAGATCTAAGCCATGTTATTTGCTACAAGTGCCATAAGATCGGACATTACGCCAATGAATGTCCTAAAGCTAAGAATGGAAATGGTAATGGAAGTTCTGGGAAGAAGCCCAACCCTTTTAACAGGGGACAAGTGAACCACGTCAACGTGGAGGAGACTGAGGCCCACCCAGATGCAGTAATAGGTAAGTTTTTGGTTAAGTCATTTACTGCAGTCGTTCTTTTTGATACTAGTGCATCACATTCATACATATCAAGGGGATTTGTGCATAAGTATAAGATGCCCACCAAAGTTCTTAGTACACCTATGTTAGTGAGCTCGCTAGGAGCAGAGTATATGGCAAGCCAAGGATGTTTTCAGATGCCATTGACCATAGGTAGGCATGTTTTCCCCTCAGATATGATAATTTTGGAGTCGCAAGGTTTGGATGTGAGTCTGGGTATGGATTGGCTATCGATGTATGGAGGAAACATCGATTGCGCCAGTAAGTCGATTTTGCTCACCACCCCAGAAGGAAGAAGGATCAAGTATGTATCCCGGCATGTGCCGATTAGGACTCAAGTAAATTCCTTATCAGGAGTTGTACAGGAGGAAGTACCAGTGGTGAGGGATTTCCCAGATGTATTTCCAAAAGAGTTGCCAGGCATGCCACCGGATAGAGACATCGGGTTTTTGATTGAGCTTTTGCCAGGCACAGGGCCAATATCTAAGAGACCGTACAGGATGCCCGCACAGGATTTAGAGGAAATTAAGAAGCAGATTAAGGAGCTACTGGATAAAGGATATATTCGCCCAAGCTCGTGATCTTGGGGATCACCAGTACTTCTAGTGGAGAAGAAAGATGGATCATTGAGGATGGTTGTTGATTATCGAGGATTGAATGAGGTGAGGATCAAGAACAAGTACCCACTGCCAATGATCAATGATTTGTTTGATCAGCTGCAAGGAGCTAAGGTGTTTTCCAAGATCGATATGCGATCAGGGTACCACCGGCTGAAGATTAGAGAGCAGGACATCCCTAAGACAGCTTTTACCACTAGGTACGGGCTATATGAGTATACCGTTATGTTATTTGGCCTGACTAACGCACCTGCCTATTTCATGAACATGATGAACAAGGTGTTTATGGAGTTTTTGGATAAGTTCGTTGTGGTGTTCATTGATGATATTCTGGTCTACTCGAAGAATGAAGAGGAGCACAAAGAGCATTTGTGATTAGTACTTGGGAAGCTTAGAGAACATCAGCTATACGCCAAGTTCAGCAAGTGTGAGTTTTGGTTGAAGGAAGTTGGATTCCTTGGACATGTTATATCTGGAGAAGGAATAGCGGTAGACCCCACCAAAGTCGTCACTGTGACAAATTGGGAGGCACCCACGTCAGTTGGAGAGATCCGGAGTTTTCTTGGACTCGCAGGATACTACCGGAGGTTCATTGAGAATTTCTCGAAGATTGCAAAGCCTATGACGGAGTTGTTAAAAAAAGGACACGAAGTTCAAATGGACTGAGGAATGTGAGGCCAGTTTTGAGGAGTTGAAGAAATGCTTGGTTACATCACCAGTGTTGATCCTTCCAGATCAATGCAAGGATTATGAAGTGTATTGAGACGCTTCTCGTCGAGGACTTGGAGCAGTGCTTATGTAGGAAGGAAGAGTTGTTTCATATGCCTCATGATAGCTTAAACCCCATGAGTTAAATTATGCTACGCATGATTTGGAGTTAGCAGCCGTAGTGCATGCGTTGAAGACTTGGAGACATTTTCTCATCGGAAACCATTGTGAGGTATACACTGATCACAAGAGTTTGAAGTATATCTTCACGCAGAAGGACTTGAATCTCAGGCATAGGAGATGGTTGGAACTCATTAAGGATTATGATATGAAGTTGCACTATCATCCCGGAAAGGCTAACGTAGTAGCCAATGCGTTGAGCCGCAAGAGTCATGTCAATACACTCATGACCGGAGAGTTACCCAAGGAGTTAGCAGAGAATTTGTGAGCTATGTTTGGAGATAGTTCCGAGAGGTTATGTAGCAGCATTGGAGATTCAGTCTACTTTGATGGATAAGATCAGAGAAGCTCAGAAGACGGACAAGGAGATTGCCAAGATAAAGGAAAGGATGAGCAAAGGAAAGGCTAAAGGATTTCGTGAGGATGAGCACGATACTTTATGGTTCGAGGACCGCGTATATGTACCAAATGATCAGGAGATCAGGAAGCTAATTTTACAGGAGGCCCATGATTCACCATATTCGATTCACCCAGGAAATACTAAAATGTACCTAGATTTGAAGGATAGTTTCTGGTGGACCAGAATGAAGAAGGATATTGCGGAGTATGTAGCAGTTTGTGATGTATGTCAGAGAGTGAAGGCAGAGCATCAGAAGCCAACAGGATTGCTACAACCATTGCCGATACCCGAATGGAAGTGGGACAAGCTAGGTATGGATTTTATCACGGGATTGCCCAGGACTCGTTCAGGCTATGACTAGATATGGGTTGTAGTCGATCGTTTGCAGAAAGTAGCTCATTTCATCCTAGTGAAGACCACTTACACCAGTGCTAAGTTGGCAAAGATATACATGACCAGGATCGTATGTTTGCATAGAGTTCCAAGGACCATTGTATCAGATAGAGAAACCCAGTTTACCTCAAAGTTTTGGAATCAGTTGCATGAAACTTTGGGAACCAGGCTAGAGTTCAGTACAACTTTTCACCCGCAGACAGATGGACAGACTGAGAGAGTCAATCAGATTTTGGAGGACATGTTGAGAGCTTGTGCGCTGGATTATGGATCTAGTTGGGATGACAATTTGCCTTACACAGAGTTCTCTTACAACAACAGCTATCAAGCCAGCTTGAAGATGGCCCCTTCCGAAGCATTGTACGGTAGGAGGTGCAGGACACCGTTGTTGTGGGATGAAGTTGGAAACCGACAGTTGTTTGGATCAGATTTGATTAAAGAGTCTGAAGAGAAGGTCAAGCTGATTCACGATAGACTCAAAGTACCCCAGTCCAGGCAGAAGATTTATGCGGATTCTAAACGCAAGGAGATAGTTTATGAAGTCGGAGACAGAGTGTATCTTCGTGTATCACCCCTTCGAGGAGTGAAGCGCTTTGGAGTTAAGGGAAACTTAGCACCATGTTTTGTGGGACCATACAAAGTTTTGGAACGTATGGGAGAAGTTGCTTACAAGTTGGAATTGCCCGAAGGATTGTCAGGAGTTCACGATGTGTTCCGCGCTTCTCAGTTGAAGAAGTGCCACGCAGAGATGGCTGATATCCCTCTGAGAGATACAGTGCCACTGGAAAGCTATTCAGTTGGATAGCGACTTGACCTACGAGGAGAAACCAGTCAAGATTCTTGATTTTGCCAGCCGAGTCACACGCAGCAAGGTTATAAGGTTTTGTAAGGTTCAGTGGAGCCACCATACCGAGGATGAAGCCACCTGGGAACGGGAGGAAGACCTACGGAAGGATCACCCTCACCTATTTTCTAGCCAACCCGAATCTCGAGGGCGAGACTCATCTTAAGGGGGTAGGTTTGTAACATCCAAAATTTTCAATTTGGAATGTTATGCATTAGGTCATCTTTGCATATCATATTTTATTGCATTTTAGCTTGATCCTAGAAATTCTACGCAACTCAAGGACCCACGGAGAGAGTTGGGGATTTCGTTATTTTCGTATTTGAGTTTTCTCGAATTTTGAAAAGAGGATCATTTGATTTTAATTATTTTCTCCTCAAATATTTCTTTTATGAAAATACAAGAGAGGGGATAAAATGACTTCCTCAAAATAAAGAAATATTGGAGATTTAATATTAAAATCAAATAAGGTTTTTATTCAGAGTTTTATCGCTATTTTATTTGAATTAGGAAAAATATGCATTTTCAAAATTGCATTAGAGTCCCAAATAAATGTTCACCTTGTCCGGTAGATTCTTAGAGGACGGGGAAAAATTATTTCAGGATTTTTGGAGTTTGTTTAGTATTTCTTTTCTTTGTTTTTCTGCACAGATTTTTTTAAAAAAGAAAGTCAACCGACCTACGGGCCGTGCCTGAGCCGGATTCCTTCGGCCGGGGGCTTTATAAGCCGCAGCCTAAGCCGCCCCGAGGCCCAAATCGCCGCCACTAGCCCACCCCGCCGAAACCCTAGGCCGCGTCGCCCGAGCCGCCGCCGCCGCCGCGGCGTTCCGCAGCCGTCGCCGCCCGCTAGCCCGCCGCCCCGCGCCGCCACCCGCTATCGCCCCGCTGCCGGAGCCGCTCGCCGCCGCCGCTGTTTCGCCGGACCTCGCTAGAGGTAGCCACCGCCGCCCTCGGTGTTCACGAGAAAACTGATCGATTTTTTTTCGAAACCCTAGATCCCGTTTTTTTATTTTAGATCGGTTTTTTCGGTTTATTTATTTAGCGAACGCCCGTTCATTCATTCGTTTTAACGAATGGCTTTCACCATTTAACCGCACACAGCGAACATTCGTTCGTTAGTCTGTTCGGCAGTTTTTCTTTTTCTCTGATTTTTTGCGATTATTTTCGATCGCGGTTTTTGATCTGATTTTCGTTTTAGTTTATCTTTTCGCTCGTTTATCGGAATCAGGCGATTCAAGTGCCTAGAGTTTCGTCTCGAAGCCCTCTTTCTGTTTAATCAACTTAAACAAGTTTTTGCTACTGTAGAATTTGACTTTAGTCTAGATTAGTAATTTAAGCTTGTTTCTTTCACAATTTGAGTTTTGTTGTTTCGTTTGATTTGATTCTTTTTGCAAACCGGAGTTCTTAAGTTGAACTTTCTGGTTAGATCTTGTTATTTGAGTTTTACCCATGCATCTTTGCTTGATTGCTTATCGTATGCTTGTTTGATTGTGATAGAGTACCCGGAGTGCGAAGCGTGCTACTACGAGTCTCTAGGTTTCACGGATCATCAGCAAGGCAAGTAACACTTTGATCATACCCCTTTACTACCCAGTTTTATTGCATTAGATCAATCCTCAAACAATTGCATGATTAGGATCTGATTAATATGTGGGTTTTGGGAAGTAGATGAGGTAGTACCTATTCACCTGTTTATTATCAAACTTTTGGGAGTTACTTCTATGTTGCTTATATTTCTATGCTATGCTCGTAGACGTGGTTTGGGTTTGAGTGTACTCATGACAGATGTGAGTATTGTTAATTAATGGTTAACTTAAGGTGGCAACTTTAATACACATCTGGGTGGATTGAGGCACCTGGGGAACCCAGTGTTGCCTGTATTTTCTGGAAATCCCGGGGTACCGTGTGATTCTCCTATGGACTGCCACCCAGGCTCAAAGGGATCATAAGATCATTCATGCTAGAAACTTCTGTGTGCGGCCACATGCCATTATGGGCTCTGGCATAGTTGAGTAAGTTGTGGGAAACCTTTCCATGATGGGCTAGCAGATGTAGGGGAATGTAGGTATACATGCCTATCTATCGGTTAAGGGGACCTCTTCGGAAAGACTGTGTCTCGCTCATCCGTTTCTCAAACATTATGTAGTGCGAGAAATCCAACGAAGGAGATCGAGTCTTGTGGGGAAAAGTGCGCAAACCTCTGCAGAGTGTACAAACTAATCATGGTTAGCCGTGTCCCCGGTTATGGACATCTTCAGTATCTAGTTCTTGGATTATCATGGGGATCTCACCACTCTTAATGTAATTTCATTGGGTTTAATGATGATGCTTAATTGGGATTGAGTTGGGTGAACCTTCTCAATGTTTAACAACCACCATGATAGTTAAATAAAATGTATTCCTTTGTTGTAGGGAAAACATTGGTTTTCCGCTTAACATATTAACCATACAGCCTCCACCAGCCATATATGCATGTAGTGATAGCATTATTCTGTTCATTACTCTCTTGTGTTACATTGCCAGCATATTCCATGTGCTGACCCGTTTCGGGGTGCAACGTATCATGTTGCAGACTTTTCAGATGACGAGTAAGGAGCCTTAGGTCGTGGTCTTTCACTCAATGATGCCGTTGGAGTTGATGGACTCACTTTATCTTCCAAGCCTTCCATTGTTATCATATTAGATGGCCTTAGGCCATATTTATTGTAATAAGTTCTCTTTTGAGACATTCGATGTAATAAGTGTGTGATTGCTACTCTATTATAAATCCTCAAGTACTGTGCATGTCAGCATTACCGATCCAGGGATGACACTGATGCACAGAGATCAGACTGTTTGAGGTCTGGTCGCTACACTCGCCTTTTCAAAATTACTTGAAAATGGCTAGGAATCAGAGAAAACTATCAACATGAAAAAGTTTCGCATTTTCAGTAGCTTTCCAACGGTAATTATTTGCCCCATTTCGGTAAAGTTTGTAGAAATTACGGTGAAAATAAGTTTTTAGCCATTTTCAAAATTGGCTTAAAACCGTAAAGAATTGGGAGAAACAATATATACCAAAAAATTCGCATTTGTTCCAGCTTTCCAACGTCATATCGTTTGCTGCACTCGAACATACGGTTAAAAAATTAACTCGAAAATACAAACTCGGTGGAACTTGTACCATTTTCTAAATTACTCTTAAACCGTTCAAACGTAGAAAAATAATTCAACATGAAAAAGTAGCGCATTTTCATAAGCTTTCTAATGCCATATCATTTGCCTCAATTAGATTAGACATTTAGAAATGGCATCAAAAATACGAACTCCAAATTACTCTTTAACCATAGGGAATTAGAGAAAACTATCAACATGTGGAAGGAGCGGTTTTGCAGAAGCTTTCCAATGCCATATAATTTGCCTCATTCTGATAAACGGTTTAGAAATGCGATCGAAAATACGATTCACGTTTTTTGTATGAAGAAAAAACAGTTTTCAAAACTTCTCTTAAACCACTTTCATTTTGCCAAAAAAATAACTTGGGTCATGATACTTGTTTCCATAGCTTTCCAACGGTATATCGCAAGCCCCATTTGGGCAATGTTGGCGGAAGTTCAACCTAGCACTTGGGGAAGTTCGGGTCGAACAACTCATGCAGAAAAATTACAACAGACACATGTTCATCATGACCCCAGAGCAAAATCCGCCAATGAGCGAAATTCCTATTTAAAACGGGCAATTAGTTACTAAAAATTGTTTGCAGATTACACTTACATCACATAGAACACGACTGACCAGAATAATTAACGCGGGGAGACACGGTTGCAAAGATAGCCCAAAGGTCGGGTTCCTATACAGAGGGAAGTTCAGGTTGTGTAACTCAGGAAGTTCAGGTTGTGATCAGAATAATATTCAGATCCGGTGACCAGAATAGTGTTTTTATATATCTGCATCGGGAAACTGCATCCTACTACCGGGTGTAGTTACACCCATTTCTCATATACTCTTACATCTCATATACTCCAAAGCGAGTTATACGAAAAAAGTGCAAGTGAGCTCATAGTTTTATTGTATTTGTGAAATACGTACATATTTGTATGCGAAATGGAGTATGCACAAAATATAGTACATACTACCAAAAAATAGTATATGTACTACCTAAACATTCTTATATACTACATCTTACGTGTACATACTCTCCGATATGATAGATACTAACTACAACGTAGGAAACAAAAGTGGGAGTAAGTACACCCGGTAGTAGGAAAAATTTGTCCTATATATTTGTGTATGTTTATATCTCGCATGAAAAAGGGGGATCAAACAGACGCCTGAACGGTCGAAAGAGCCTATCCTTAAGGCCGTCAAATGCTCTGTCCACAAAGAGCTCGGGGGGAGAAAGGAATGCCTAAATGATCATGATTTCTTTCCGAGTTTCAACAGAATTTCACCTCATCTTATGTGGGTTGTTTGCTATCCTTTTTCAATTCCTTATCTCCTCAAAACATGCATCATTATCCTCTTATATACAAAACCATTACTCCCCCCTCTATCAAAGCTCACAAAAAAATCTAGGCAAAGTCTATTTGAGTTTGGAAGTGCATATAGCCATGGCTAATTCATGGGATGAGAGGCAAACCTCTTCATAGGAATAAGAGGACTTGGAGCGGGAAGGCTACTCTCATAACGGATAGGCTTCATCACTGACGCAATTGGACCTCTTTCGAAGAATATCTGGAGGAACCTCCTTTTGTGGAGGACGATGAAGAGGAAGATGAAGAGAAGGGCAAGAAACCGATGGCCATCCCCGTCAACACTATTAAGATCATCATCGGTTAGGACAAGCTTGATTTTGTCAAGGAGACTCCTGCTGCCATGGGGAAGTGCGGTTTCAGTAACAACACTATCCATGATCGTTTGGATGAGTTCGGCGAGATTGATTCAAGGGTGTGTGGGATGCACACCATTGGCGCCTGCATGCAAGTTGGGCCTCCTAGGAAAAGGCGTTATATCGCTCCGGTGCAACTGACTCCACCTCGGGTACAAGTTAATAATTCAGTAGTTGAGACTAAAGCTATGATTGCTAAGATCAGGGAGATGGAGGTTACCTTGGCTGTCAAGACGCGTGAGGCTCTTAACACGAGCTTAAGAATCATTGCCAACCAAGATGCAACTCTTCGCATGTACCGTCTCGTATCATCGATTTGGAGGTTGCTAACAAGCACCTGATTAACGCCCTAACCAGTGTCATTGCTTCACCTCCAGAAGATAATGCTGGTACCAATAAAAAGGAGACTAAATGAATCCAACCGGCTTAGCATGTTAACTTGTGGGGATTTTGAAGCCCTTTCTTGTTTCCTTTTTGTTATTACTTTTTAGTTGAACTTTGTTTGAAGGAGTTCATTTATTTCAAGTAATAAAAGTACTATCACACCTTTTGGTGAATAGGGAAGAGTCTTATCCATTGAGTCATGGATGGTTTGATGAATAGTCCAAAGTGATCTAGATGAATTTTCTAGTATGGTTATACATCTTTGTGTGCTACATATCTTTGTTTTTAGATGATGATTATAAGTCTTCCAAGTCTCTAGTATCAATCATAAATGAGAACTTAACAACTTGATGTGATGCATTTGAACAAACTTCAGTTTATTTGGTGATTACTTGGAGAGGTTTCTTAATACAGATGAACCAAGTATGAAATATGGATAGAGCAAAACGTTAATGATTCAAGAAAAGGAATGAGATTCCCAATGAATGAACTTGGATGATTAAGCATACCCTTCATATCACATCTTAAAAAGAGAGAAAACCTCAAGTGATATGGGGCAGGCTTAGCAATTCATGAAATAAAAGTGGGGAATGAAAAACAAGAAAATGTAAAATGTATTGTACTAAAGCTTGTCCAACTGAAAGAGGAGAATAAAGTATCAGTTAAAGTTAGAAGGAGTCTCGTTAACGATTGATAATAAGGTGTAGAAGCCTTCATACTCATTTGATGGAAATTAGGATGTGATGGTGCATGGGGTAATTAGTCATATGATGTAAATTCTGAAAAATTTATTTTAGACCCATTCATTTGATTCGTCTTCAGCTTACAACCAAGATGACCTCTTCATCACAGGTTGTGGTATTTTCTCGGGGACGAGCAAATCTCTAAGCTTAGGGGAGTTGATGAGTCCAAATTATGAGACCTTTTTTTTAAATGTGCCTACTAGGTAGGTTTTGTGGAATTTTACCGCATTCGCGCACTTATTTTTGTTGATAAGCCCTCGGGTTAAGGTTTATGGAGAAATATTCATTTATTGGAGCAATATTAATTTGTTGAATCACGTATTAAAGGTGACAAACACTTTCCACAAAAGAATCAAGCAAGAAGGCTGAAGAAATCGTCGTCCCCGCGCTTCCAGAGCAAATGACGATGTTCCATGCGAACGTGCGTGCTAGCATGAGCGGTCATTTGGCGCACCACCGCCTCTGGGAGATCAGCTACTTTCACCCCGTCGAAGCGGATCAAGGATGAGACCTGAGGGAGTCCTGGACTATGGGGTCCTTGGCCGTCTGGCCTGTTAGACATGGGCCGAGCTGATGGGCTATGAAGATACAAGACTGAAGACTTTCACTCGTGTCCGGATGGGACTCTCCTTGGCGTGGATGGCAAGCTTGGCGTTCGGATATGAAGATTCCTTTCTCTGTAACCAACTTTGTATAACCCTAGTCCCCTCCGATGTCTATATAAACAGGAGGGTTTAGTCCGTAGAGACCATCATAATCATATAGGATAGACTTCTAGGGTTTTAGCCATTAAGATCTCGAGGTAGATCAACTCTTGTAATACTCGTATTCATCAAGATCAATCAAGCAAGAAGTAGGGTATTACCTCCATAGAGAGGGCCCAAACCTGGTGTCGTGGAATTGTCATGGCAGATGTCCTAGTGTGAGGACTTAGTCGTGAGGCCAACACATCTATGTGGTAGCTTGAACGGGGTTGGTAGGAATCTAGAGATGCAAGGTTTTACCCAGATTCGGCCCCTCACGGTGGAGGTAAAAGCCTACATACTGCTTCATTGATATTGATGATGATGATCACGATTACAATGGTGCTCATCTCGAGAGCTATTGACTTGTCTGTCTAAACCTAACTTGTCTAACTTGTGGAACTTGTCAAACTTGTCCCCCTTGGGGTGCGCTGCCCCTCCTTATATATGTTGAAGGGGCGGCTTACATGACTAGTCCTATTAGGATTAGGATTACTCTATTACAAGTGGAGTCCTAGTCTTGCTTCCTTTGTAAGGGAATATTCCTTATGCTTTCCTCTTAAACCGGCCCACCATAGCTTGAGCCGGACTTCCATGAACCGCCTTCTGGGCCACCGGGCCTTGTCGTCCGCCTGACCCACCCGCTGGGTTACTAATGAGCCACCAAGATTGGGCGGGTTACCCATGAATCGCCAAGCCCCGGGCGGGTCATCAGTGAGTCGCCTGTAGATCCATTCGGGTCATACATCTAGCCGGGTTACACCATGGGGTATATCCCCGACATTAGCCCCCAGTTTAATTTGGATTTATCCATGTAAAACTGATCTGCAATATAAACACAAGAACAAATTTGACAGGTTGTGCTCTGGGTTAAATATTTTGTAAGCCTGCACCTGATCATCGTTAAGTCCATGTCATTTCCTTGTTGATATATACATGTCCATGATCTCATAGCAAATCTCCCTTAGCAGATGTGTTTCAACTTTGTCAATGTAAAGAATCCAGATACTTCTTTTGAGAAATCCAGGTCAATAGGCCAGCTTCAAAGTCAATATGCTGACATTGGTCTCTTGTAGAGAAATATTGTAAGAAATAATCCACTTGAATCAGCTTCCAAAGCACCGGCTTAAAAATATTGGTCTTGAAATATTCATCTGACTTTCAGTCGGCTTGTAGAACTTGACGGTTTATCATTGCCAAAATATTTGGTTTGTAAATATTGGTAGCACCGGGTCATAATTGTTGTCGACGTAGGGTCATAGTTATTGGTGACGCCGGGTCAATCTGGTTTACTCAAAACTGAGAATTTGAAGATTTTTCTCCTTTATATCTATATTACCTATAGCCCCCAAGTCTTGAGCAGAAACAAAGTGATGACTTAAGACTTGCTTCAATATAAATACTGCCACTTTGAAGAAATCCATGTTGTTCATCTTAGTCACTAGTAAAGACTGAATACTCCATATATGTAGCCCCCAAGTGTCGGGTTGTCATGCTTGCAGCAACCTGGGACTTGTAATTGCCTTATACTCTTAAAAACTTCAACCAGTGTAGCCCCCAAGGGCTGGGTCATTATGCAATAATGAGTAGGGACTTTATAAATATGATCATGTAGACTTGAACAACAACATGTAGCCCCCAAGGGCTGGCTCGATAAGATAATATTGAGCTGGGACTTTATATATACTTCTTTGAAAAGAACATCATATGATGTAACCCCCATCATGGGGCCTGAACCCACGTCCACAAGGTTAAGAGCTTTGTGCTTTACCAACTGAGCAGTGGACCCTTCAATATAATGGAATAAGACTTGTGTATCTTGAATTGTTGATAGGAGCAATTGGTAGCCCCCAAGGGCCGGCTCATTATGATGTGATGAGTCGGGTCTTCAATAAAGCCAGTAAAAATGACTTTGCATTAGCCCCCAAGTGTCATGGTGCTTGCTTGCAGCGACATGAGACTTGCATATCTGATGTAATCTCAACTTGAATAATGTAGCCCCCAAGTGTTGGGTCGTAAGCCTGGAGCGACTCGGGACTATTCCTTTCTTTGTAGAATAAATCATATCCATTGATAAATAATAGCCATTGCGCTGAAGCAACTTTGAAAACCTTAATTATAATACTGGTTATTGATAACCATAATAAAATCCAGTCATGTTGGCTATTAAAGATTTAAATAATATAACCCGGCCTGAAAACTGATTCCTGCCATATAAACCAGTATATCCATGCACATATGATGCAGGATATGATGATGTAATGATGATGCAATGTATGATGCAATATATGATGATGTAATGATGATGCAATATATGATGATGTGTGTGTATGATAACAGAATACTTCAATGAAACTAGCATGATAGCCACTGGAGCATCCTCGCTTTCTGTAAGCCGGCTCTCACATGACCCAATCGATGTTTTAACCTGGATAAGTTCAGATATGACTTATCGAGAGTACACAAGGTCGGAGTAGCATCAAGCAAACAGGCAGGTTTAACCAAGTTTCAATGAAGGCGGCTTAGTAGCCTGGATTTATCCTAACTATCTGTAAGCCGCGCTCTCACATAACAACTGACGTTTTAACCTTAACAAGCTCATGATCTTTGGTGAATACACCATAAAATGTTGATTGTTAAGAGTTCGGCGGGTCAATCAGGATTACCTGATGAAGAAGCAGCTGGTATACAGGTAGGATGACCCAGAAAGGTTATGTCCTCTTTGGTGAATACACCTATGTTTTAACAAGATAACCTGGAAAAATTGGTGAATACACCTGGTGTTCCAAGCCATTCAAGAGGGTAGTAATGCTATGTTCTCTTTGGTTAATACATCTATGTTTGAACAGGAAGCCCCCAAGTGACATATTCGTGAGCTCTGCTTGTCGGGTACCTATGTTTGAGTTGTGCTGTGCATCCAACTCTCTTTGGTCCCTGTAATTTTTCTGAGAACTCGAACTTGCAAGAGATTAATTCTTTTAAACCGGGACTTTAAACCGGATATTGAGAGCTTTCAAGGCTTTGTGGGAGATAGACTTCTCTGGAGCCAGATTTTAAACCGGAATCTTTCCTGATAACCCAGAATTCTTCTATTGAGCCAGAACTTTATGATTGTCAATCACTTTTTTAAGCCGGAAATTTTCTGACGGCCTTCAAATTTCACCAATATGGCAGTAGCTTCCAGGGTCGGGTTATTTTTGTTGGGGATCGTTGCAGAAATTAAAATTTTATACGCATCACCAAGATCAATCTATGGAGAGACTAGCAACGAGAGAGAGAGGGGAGTGCATTTTCATACCCTTGAAGATCGTGATGCGGAAGCATTACAAGAACGCGGATGAAGGAGTCGTACTCGCAGTGATTCATATCGTGGTTGATTCCGATCTAAGCGCCGAACAACGGCGTCTCCGCGTTCAACACACGTATAGCCCGAGGACGTCTCCTCCTTCTTGATCCAGCAAGGGGGAAGGAGAAGTTGGGGAAGAGCTCTGGCAGCACGACAGCGTGGTGGTGGAGCTCGCAGTTCTCTGGCAGGGCTTCGCCAAGCTTAACGGAGGAGGAGGGGTGTTGCAGAGGGGGAGGGATGCGCCTTGGATGTGGTGTTGCTGCCCTCCCTCCACCCCTCTATTTATAGGGCGAAGGGAGAAGGGGGTCGGCCCCTCTAGATGAGATCTAGAGGGGGCGGCGGCTAAGGGGAGGGGGCTTGCCCCCCAAGCCAAGGGGGCGCCCCCTTTAGGGTTCCCCCCTCCCAACCCTAGGTGCATGGGCCCTAAGGGGGGATGGCGCCTAGCCCACTTAGGGGCTGGTTCCCTTCCACATACAACCCATAGGGCCCTCCGGGGCAGGTGGACCCTCCCGGTGGACCCCCGGAACCCCTTCGGTGGTCCCGGTACAATATCGATAAACCCCCGAACACTTCCGGTGACCGTATGATGACTTCCATATGTAAATCTTCACATCCGGACCATTCCGGAACTCCTCGTGACTTACGGGATCTCATCCGGGACTCCGAACAACATTCGGTAACTGCATACTATTTCCCATAACAACTCTAGTGTCACCGAACCTTAAGTGTGTAGACCCTACGGGTTCGGGAATCATGCAGACATGACCGAGACATCTCTCCGGCCAATAACCAACAACAAGATTTGGATACCCATGTTGGTTCCCACATGTTCCACGATGATCTCATCGGATGAACCACGATGTCGGGGATTCAATAAATATCGTATACAATTTCCTTTGTCTACCGGTATGATACTTGCACGAGATTCGATCGTCGGTATCCCTATACCTTGTTCAATCTCGTTTCTAGCAAGTCTCTTTACTTGTTCCGTAACACATCATCACGTGATCAACTCCTTGGTCGCATTGAGCTCATTATGATGATGTCTTACCGATTGGGCCCAGAGATACCTCTCCGTCATACGGAGTGACAAATCCCAGTCTCGATTCGTGCCAGCTCAACAAACACTTTCAGAAATACCCGTAGTGTGCCTTTATAGTCAGCCAGTTACGTTGTGACATTTGGCACACCCAAAGTATTCCTACGGCATCCGGGAGTTGCACAATCTCATGGTCTAAGGAAATGATACTTGACATTATAAAAGCTTTAGCAGACGAACTACACGATCTTGTGCTATGCTTAGGATTGGGTCTTGTCCATCACATCGTTCTCCTAATGATGTGATCCCGTTATCAACGACATCCAATTTCCATGGTTAGGAAATCGTAACCATCTATTGATCAACGAGCTAGTCAACTAGAGGCTCACTAGGGACATGTTTTGGTCTATGTATTCACACATGTATTACGATTTCCGGATAACACAATTATAGCATGAACAATACACAATTATCATGAAAAAGGAAATATAATAATAACCATTTTATTATTGCCTCTAGGGCATATTTACAGCAGTCTCCCACTTGCACTAGAGTCAATAATCTAGTTACATTGTGATGAATCGAACACCCATAGAGTTCTGGAGTTGATCATGTTTTGCTCGTGGAAGAGGTTTAGTCAACGGATCTGCGACATTCAGGTCTGTATGCACTTTAAAAATATCTATGTCTCCATATTGAACATTTTCACGAATGGAGTTGAAGCGACGCTTGATATGCCTGGTCTTCCTGTGAAACCTGGGCTCCTTGGCCAGGGCAATAGCTCTAGTGTTGTCATAGAAGAGAGCCATCGGGCCCGACGCATTTGGAATAACTCCTAGGTCGGTAATGAACTCCTTCATCCAGATTGCTTCATGTGCTGCCTCCGAGGCTGCCATGTACTCCGCTTCACATGTAGATCCCGCCACGACGCTTTGCTTGCAACTGCACCGGCTGACTGCCCCACCATTCAAAATATACGCGTATCCAGTTTGTGACTTGGAGTCATCTGGATCTGTGTCGAAGCTAGCATCGACGTAACCCTTTACGACGAGCTCTTCGTCACCTCCATAAATGAGAAACATATCATTAGTCCTTTTCAGGTACTTCAGGATATTCTTGACCGTTGTCCAGTGTTCCATGCCGGGATTACTTTGGTACCTTCCTACCAAACTTATGGCAAGGTTTACATCAAGTCTGGTACACAGCATGGCATACATAATAGACCCTATGGCCGAGGCATAGGGGATGACACTCATCTTTTCTCTAGCTTCTGCCATGGTCGGGCATTGAGCCGTGCTCAATCTCACACCTTGCAATACAGGCAAGAACCCCTTCTTGGACTGATCCATATTGAACTTCTTCAATATTTTGTCAAGGTACATGCTTTGTGAAAGACCAATGAGGCGTCTCAATCTATCTCTATAGATCTTGATGCCTAATATATAAGCAGCTTCTCCAAGGTCCTTCATTGAAAAACACTTATTCAAGTAGGCCTTTTATGCTTTCCAAGAGTTCTATATCATTTCCCATCAATAGTATGTCATCCACATACAATATGAGAAATGCTACAAAGCTCCCACTCACTTTCTTGTAAACACAGGCTTCTCCATAAATCTTCATAAACCCAAACGCTTTGATCATCTCATCAAAGTGAATGTTCCAACTCCGAGATGCTTGCACCAGCCCATAGATTGAGCGTTGGAGCTTGCATACCTTGTCAGCATTCTTAGGATCGACAAAACCTTCCGGTTGCATCATATACAATTCTTCCTTAAGGAAACCATTAAGGAATGTCGTTTTGACGTCCATTTGCCATATCTCATAATCATAGAATGCGGCAATTGCTAACATGATTCGGACGGGCTTCAGCTTCGCTATGGGTGAGAATGTCTCATCGTAGTCAACCCCTTGAACTTGTCGATAACCCTTAGCGACAAGTCGAGCTTTATAGACGGTCACATTGCCATCCGCGTCCGCCTTCTTCTTAAAGATCCATTTATTTTCTATGGCTCGTCGATCATCGGGCAAGTCTGTCAAAGTCCATATTTCTTTTCATACATGGATCCTATCTCGGATTTCATGGCTTCAAGCCATTTGTTGGAATCTGGGCCCGCCATCGCTTCTTCATAGTTTGAAGGTTCATCGCTCTCTAACAACATTATTTCTAGGACAGGGTTTCCATACCATTCTAGTATGGAACGTGTCCTTGTGGACCTACGAAGTTCAGTAGTAACTTGATCTGAAGTTCCTTGATCAGCATCATTAACTTCCTCTCTAGTCAGTGCAGGCACCACAGAAACATTTTCTTGAGTTGTGCTACTTTCCGATTCAAGAGACAGTACTTCATCAAGTTCTACTTTCCTCCCACTTACTTCTTTCGAGAGAAACTATTTCTCTAGAAAGGATCCATTCTTGGCAACAAAGATCTTGCCTTCGAATCTGAGGAAGAAGGTATACCCAATAGTTTCCTTAGGGTATCCTATGAAGACGCATCTTTCCGACTTGGGTTCGAGCTTTTCAGGTTGAAGTTTCTTGACATAAGCATCGCATCCCCAAACTTTCAGAAATGAGAGCTTAGGTTTCTTGCCAAACCATAATCCATACGGTGTCGTCTCAACGGATTTCGACGGAGCCCTATTTAAAGTGAATGCGGCAGTCTCTAAAGCATGACCCCAAAATGATAGCGGTAGGTCGGTAAGAGGCATCATAGATCGCACCATATCTAATAGAGTGCGATTACGACGTTCAGACACACCATTACGCTGAGGTGTTCCAGGCGGCATGAGTTGTGAAACAATTCCACATTACCTTAAGTGCGTGCCAAATTTGTGACTCAAATATTCCCATCCATGATCTGATCATAAGAACTTTATTTTCCTGTCACATTGATTCTCAACCTCATTCTAAAATTCCTTGAACTTTTCAAAGGTCTCGGACTTGTGTTTCATTAACTAGACATACCCATATCTACTTAAGTCGTCAGTGAGGGTGAGAACATAACGATAACCACCGCGAGCCTCAACACTCATTGGACCGCACACATCAGTATGTATGATTTCCAATAAGTTGGTTGCTCGCTCCATTGTTCCGGAGAACGGAGTCTTGGTCATTTTTCCCATGAGGCATGGTTCGCACGTGTCAAATGATTCATAATCAAGAGACTCCAAAAGTCCATCTACATGGAGTTTCTTCATGCGTTTGACACCAATGTGACCATGGCGGCAGTGCCACAAGTATGTGGGACTATCATTATCAACCTTACATCTTTTGGCATTCACACTGTGAATATGTGTAACATCACATTTGAGATTAAATGAGAATAAACCATTGACCAGTGGGGCATGACCATAAAACATGTCTCTCATATACATAGAACAACCATTATTCTCAGATTTAAATGAGTAGCCATCTCGCATTAAGCGAGATCCAGATACAATGTCCATGCTCAAAGCTGGCACTAAATAACAATTATTGAGGTTTAAAACTAACCCCATAGGTAAATGTAGAGGTAGCGTGCCAACGGCGATCACATCGACCTTGGAACCATTCCCGACGCGCATCGTCACCTCGTCCTTCGCCAGTCTCCGCTTATTCCGCAGCTCCTGTTTTGAGTTACATATATGAGCAACCGCAGCGGTATCAAATACCCAGGAGCTACTATGAGTGGTATATCATATATACCTTTGGTATTGCCGGCTTTCTTATCCGCTAAGTACTTGGGGCAGTTCCGCTTCCAGTGACCGTTTCCGTTGCAATAAAAGCACTCAGTCTTAGGCTTGGGTCCATGCTTTGGCTTCTTCCCGGTAACTGGCTTACCGGGCGTGGCAACTCCCTTGTCGTCCTTCTTGAAGTTCTTCTTACCCTTTCCTTTCTTGAAACTAGTGGTTTTATTGACCATCAACACTTGATGTTCCTTTTTGATCTCCACCTCCGCTGATTTCAGCATTGAATATACCTCAAGAATGGTTTTCTCCATCCCCTGCATATTGAAATTCATCACAAAGCTCTTGTAGCTAGGTGGGAGCGACTGAAGGATTCTGTCAACGAACGCGTCATCCGGGAGATTAACTCCCAGCTGAGACAAGCGGTTTTGCAACCCAGACATTTTGAGTATGTGCTTGCTGACAGAACTATTCTCCTCCATCTTACAACTGTAGAACTTTTCAGAGACTTCATATCTCTCGACCCGGGCATGAGCTTGGAAAACCATTTTCAGCTCTTGGAACATCTCATATGCTCCGTGCTGCTCAAAACGCTTTTGGAGCCCCGGTTCTAAGCTGTAAAGCATGCCGCACTGAACCAGAGAGTAATCATCACTACGCGACTGCCAGGCATTCATAACGTCTTGAGTTGCTGGGAAAACAGGTGCTTCACCTAGCGGTGCTTCAAGGACATATGCTTTCTTGGCAGCTATGAGGATAATCCTCAGGTTACGGACCCAGTTCGTGTAGTTGCTACCATCGTCTTTCAGCTTGGTTTTCTCTAGGAACACGTTGAAGTTGAGGGCAACATTAGCGTGGGCCATTTGATCTACAAGACATTTTGCCAAGATTTTTAGACTATGTTCATGATAATTAAGTTCATCTAATCAAATTATTTAATAAACTCCCACTCAGATAGACATCCCTCTAGTCATCTAAGTGATACATGATCCGAGTCAACTAGGCTGTGTCCAGTCATCACGTGAGACGGACTAGTCATCATCGGTGAACATCTTCATGTTGATCGTGTCTTCTATACGACTCATGCTCGACCTTTCGGCCTTCTGTGTTCCGAGGCCATGTCTGTACATGCTAGGCTCGTCAAGTCAACATAAGTGTATTGCATGTGTAAATCTGGCTTACACCCGTTGTATGCGAACGTTAGAACCTATCACACCCGATCATCACGTGGTGCTTCGGAACAATGGACCTTAGCAACGGTGCACAGTTAGGGGGAACACTTTCTTGAAATTATTTCGAGGGATCATCTTATTTAAGCTACCGTCGTTCTAAGCAAATAAGATGTAAAAACATGATAAACATCACATGCAATCAAATAGTGACATGATATGGCCAATATCATTTTGCTCCTTTTGATCTCCATCTTTGGGGCGCCATGATCATCATTGTCACCGGCATGACACCATGATCTCCATCATCGTGTCTTCATGAAGTTGTCTCGCCAAATGTTACTTCTACTACTATGGCTAATGGTTAGCAATAAAGTAAAGTAATTACATAGCGTTTTCAGTGACACTCAGGTCACACAATAAATTAAGACAACTCCTATGGCTCCTGCCGGTTGTCATACTCATCGACATGCAAGTCGTGATTCCTATTACAAGAACATGATCAATCTTATACATCACATATATCATTCATCACATCCTTTTGGCCATATCACATCACACGGCATATGCTGCAAGAACAAGTTAGACGTCCTCTAATTGTTGTTGCAAGTTTTTACGTGGCTGCTATAGGTTTCTAGCAACAACGTTTCTTACCTACGCCAAAACCACAACGTGATATGCCAATTTCTATTTACCCCTCATAAGGACCCTTTTCATCGAATCCGATCCGACTAAAGTGGGAGAGACAGACACCCGCTAGCCACCTTATGCAACTAGTGCATGTCAGTCGGTGGAACCTGTCTCACGTAAGCGTACGTGTAAGGTCGGTCCGGGCCGCTTCATCCCATGATGCCGCCGAGTCAAGATAAGACTAGTAACGGCAAGTAAATTGACAAAATCGACGCCCACAACAACTTGTGTTCTACTCGTGCATAGAATCTACGCATAGACCTAGCTTTGATGCCACTGTTGGGGATCGTTGCAGAAATTAAAATTTTATACACATCACCAAGATCAATCTATGGAGAGACTAGCAAAGAGAGAGTGGGGAGTGCATCTTCATACCCTTGAAGATCGTGATGTGGAAGCATTACAAGAACACCGATGAAGGAGTCGTACTCGCAACGATTCAGATCGCGGTTGATTCCGATCTAAGCGCCGAACAACGGCGCCTCCGTGTTCAACACACGTACAGCCCGGGGACGTCTCCTCCTTCTTGATCCAGCAAGGGGGGAGGAGAAGTTGGGGAAGAGCTCTGGCAGCACGATGGCGTGGTGGTGGAGCTCGCAGTTCTCCGGCAGGGCTTCGCCAAGCTCAACGGAGGAGGAGGGGGTGTTGTAGAGGGGGAGGGTTGCGCCTTGGATGTGGTGCTGCTGCCCTCCCTCCACCCCTCTATTTATAGGGCGAAGGGAGAAGGGGGTGTTGGGGAACGTAGCATAAATTCAAAATTTTCCTACATGTCACCAAGATCTATCTATGGAGTCATCTAGCAACGAGGGAGGAGTGGATCTACGTACCCTTATAGATCGCGCGCGGAAGCGTTCAAGAGAACGGGGTTGATGGAGTCATACTCGACGTGATCCAAATCACCGATGATCCTAGCGCCGAACGGACGGCACCTCCGCGTTCAACACACGTACAGAGCAGCGACGTCTCCTCCTTCTTGATCCAGCAAGGGGGGCGGAGAGGTTGAGGAATATGGCTCCAGCAGCAGCACGACGGCGTGGTGGTGATGGAGCTGCAGTACTCCGGCAGGGCTTCGCTAAGCTCTATGGAGGAGGAGGAGGTGTTGGAGAGGGAGAGGGAGGCACCAAGGCGCGTGGTGAGAGGCCCTCCTTCCCTCACTATATATAGGGAGGCCAAGGGGGGCGCCGGCCCTAGGAGATCCAATCTCCTAGGGGGGCGGCGTCCAAGGGAGGAGTCCCTCCCCCCCAAGGCACCTAGGGGTGCCTTCCCCTCTTAGGACTCTTCCCCTAGGGTTTCCCCACCCTTAGGCGCATGGGCCCTAGGGGGAAGTGGCGCCCCAGCCCACTTTGGGCTGGATCCCTTCGCACTTCAGCCCATGGGGCCCTCCGGGATAGGTGGCCCCACCCGGTGGACCCCCGGGACCCTTCCGGTGGTCCCGGTATAATACCGGTGACCCCGAAACTTGTCCCGATGGCCGAAATAGCATTTCCTATATATAATTATTTACCTCTAGACCATTCCGGAACTCCTCGTGACGTCCGGGATCTCATCTGGGACTCCGAACAACATTCGGGTTACTGCGCATACATATCCCTACAACCCTAGCGTCACCGAACCTTAAGTGTGTAGACCCTACGGGTTCGGGAGACATGCAGACATGACCGAGATGACTCTCCGGTCAATAACCAACAGCGGGATCTGGATACCCATGTTGGCTCCCACATGTTCCACGATGATCTCATCGGATGAACCACGATGTCGAGGATTCGATCAATCCCGTATTCAATTCCCTTTGTCTAGCGGTACGATACTTGCCCGAGATTCGATCGTCGGTATCCCGATACCTTGTTCAATCTCGTTACCGGCAAGTCTCTTTACTCGTTCCGTAACACATCATCCCGTGATCAACTCCTTGATCACATTGTGCACATTATGATGATGTCCTACCGAGTGGGCCCAGAGATACCTCTCCGTCACATGGAGTGACAAATCCAAGTCTCGATTCGTGCCAACCCAACAGACACTTTCGGAGATACCTGTAGTGTACCTTTATAGCCACCCAGTTACGTTGTGACGTTTGGCACACCCAAAGTATTCCTACGGTATCCGGGATTTGCACAATCTCATGGTCTAAGGAAACGATACTTGACATTAGAAAAGCTTTAGCATACGAACTATACGATCTTTGTGCTAAGCTTAGGATTTGGTCTTGTCCATCACATCATTCTCCCAATGATGTGATCCCGTTATCAACGACATCCAATGTCCATGGTCAGGAAACCGTAACCATCTATTGATCAACGAGCTAGTCAACTAGAGGCTTACTAGGGACATGGTGTTGTCTATGTATCCACACATGTATCTGAGTTTCCTATCAATACAATTCTAGCATGGATAATAAACGATTATCATGAACAAGGAAATATAATAATAACCAATTTATTATTGCCTCTAGGGCATATTTCCAACAGTCTCCCACTTGCACTAGAGTCAATAATCTAGTTCACATCGATATGTGATTAACACTCAAGGTCACATCCCCATGTGACTAACACCCAAAGAGTTTTCTAGAGTCAATAATCTAGTTCACATTACCATGTGATTAACACTCGATGAGTTCTGGGTTTGATCATGTTATGCTTGTGAGAGATGTTATAGTCAACGGGTCTGAATCTTTCAGATCCGTATGTACTTCGCAAATTTCTATGTCATCTTGTAGATGCAACTACTACGCTACATTTGGAGCTATTCCAAATAACTGTTCTACTATATGAATCCAGTTTTTACTACTAGGAATAATCTGGATTAGTGTCAAAGTTTGCATCGGCGTAACCCTTTACAACAAACTCTTTTACCACCTCCATAATCGAGAAAATTCCTTAGTCCACTAGTTACTAAGGATAACCTTGACCGCTGTCTTGTGAACCATTCTTGGATCACTCTTGTACCCCTTGACTGACTCATGGCAAGGCACATTTCAGGTGCGGTACACAGCATAGCAACTGTAGAGCCTATGACAAAAGCATCGGGGACGACCTTCGTCCTTCATCTTTCTATTCTGCCGTGGTCGAGCTTTAAGTCTTAACTTCATACCTTACAACTCAGGCAAGAACTCCTTCTTTGACTGATCCATCTTGAACACCTTCAAGATCATGTCAAGGTATGTGCTCATTTGAAAGTACCATTAAGCGTTTTTGATCTATCCTTATAGATCTTGATGCTTAATGTTCAAGTAGCTCAATCCAGGTTTTCCATTGAAAAACACTTTCCAAATAACCCTATATGCTTTCCAGAAATTCTACGTCATTTCTGATCCATAATATGTCAACAACATATACTCATCAGAAATTCTATAGTGCTCCCACTCACTTCTTTGGAAATACAAGTTTCTCATAAACTTTGTATAAACCCAAAATCTTTGATCATCTTATCAAAGCATACATTCCAACTCCGAGATGCTTACTCCAGTCCTTATAAGGATTGCTGGAGCTTTGCATACTTATTAGCATCTTTCAGGATTAACAAAACCTTCCGGTTGTATCACATACAACCTTTCCTCAAGAAAATCATCGAGGAAACAATGTTTTGACATCCTATCTGCAAGATTTCACAAATAATGCAGTAATTGCCAATATAATTCCAACAGACTCTTAGCATCGCTACGAGTGAGAAAGTCTCATCGCAGTCAACTCCTTGAACTTGTCGGAAAACATCTTAACGACAAGTCGAGCTTTCTTAATGGTGATACCTACCATCATTGTCCGTCTTCCTTTTAAAAATCCATCTGTACTCAATAGCATTACGACCATCGAGCCGTTCTGCCAAAGTCTACACTTTGTTTTCATACATGGATCCTCTCTCGGATTTTATGGCCTCAAGCCATTTATCAGAATCCGGGCCCACCATCGCTTCTCCATAGCTCGTAGGTTCATTGTTGTCTAGCAACATGACTTCCAAGACAGGATTACGTACCACTCTGAAGTAGTACGCATCCTTGTCATCCCACGAGGTTTGGTAGTGACTTGATCTGAAGTTTCATGATCACTATCATAAGCTTCCACTTCAATTGGTGTAGGTGCCACAGGAACAACTCTTGTGCCCTGCCACACACTAGTTGAAGAGACGGTTCAATAACCTCATCAAGTCTCCACCATCCTCCCACTCAATTCTTTCGAGAGAAACTTTTCCTCGAGAAAGGACTCGATTCTAGAAACAATCCCTTATTGCTTTCGGATCTGAGACAGAAGGTATACCCCAACTGTTTTGGGTGTCCTATGAAGATGCATTTATCCGCTTTGGGTTCGAGCTTATCATCCTGAAACCTTTTCACATAAGCGTCGCAGCCCCAAACTTCTACGAAATGACAGCTTAGGTTTCTCTAAACCATAGTTCATATGGTGTCATCTCATCGGAATTACGTGGTGCCCTATTTAAAGTGAATGTGGTTGTCTTTAATGCCTAACCCATAAACTATCGTGGTAATTCGATAAGAGACATCATGGTATGCATCATATCCAATAGGGTGCAGTTATGATGTTCGGACACACCATCACACTATGGTGTTCCAGGCTGTATTAGTTGTGAAACAATTTCCACAATGTCTTAATTCTATGCCAAACTCGTAATTCAAATATTCATCTCTATGATCATATCATAGATATTTTATCCTCTTGTCACGACGATCTTTCAACTTCACCCTGAAATTACTTGAACCTTTCAATAATTCAGACTCATGATTCATCAAGTAAATATACTCAACATCTACTCAAATCATCTGTGAAGTAAGAACATAACGATATCCACTACACGCCTCAGCACTCATTGGATTGCACACATCAAAATGTATTACTTCCAACAAGTTGCTTTCTAGTTCCATTTTACTGAAAAACGAGGCTTTCAGTCATCTTTGCATGTCTCAAGTGATTCAAAATCAAGTGAGTCCAAACGATCCATCTGTATAGAGTTTCTTCATGCTTATCTACCAACAAACATGGTTCGCATGTCTCAATCCTTTCAAAAATGAGTGAGTCCAAAGATCCATCAACATGGAGCTTCTTCATGCGTTTTATACCGATATGACTTAAGTGGCAGTGCCACAAGTAGGTGGTACTATCATTACTATCTTATATCTTTTGGCATGAACATGTGTATCACTATGATCGAGATTCAATGAACCATTCATTTTAGGTGCAAGACCATTGAAGGTATTATTCAAATAAACAGAGTAACCATTATTCTCTTTAAATGAATAACCGTATTGCGATAGACATAATCCCATCATGTCTATGATCAACGCAAACACCAATCTCGATGGTAGAGGGAGCGTACGATATTTGATCAACCTTGGAAATACTTCCAACACATATCGTCATCTCACCTTTAGCTAGTCTCGTTTATTCTGTAGCTTTTATTTCGAGTTACTAACACTTAGCAACCGAACCGGTATCTAATACCCTAGTGCTACTAGAAGTACTAGTAAAGTTCACATTAACACAATGTATATCCAATATACTTCTATCGACTTTGCCAGTCTTCTCATCTACCAAGTATCTAGGGTAATTCTGCTCCAGTGGCTGTTCCCCTTATTACAGAAGCACTTAGTCTCGGGTTTGGGTTCAACTTTGGGTTTCTTCACTAGAGCAGCAACTGATTTGCCATTTCATGAAGTATCCCTTCTTTCCCTTGCCCTTCTTGAAACTAGTGGTTTCACCAACCATCAACAATTGATGCTCCTTCTTGATTTCTACTTTTGTGGTGTCAAACATCGCGAATATCTCAAGGATCATCATATATGTCCCTGATATATTATAGTTCATCACGAAGCTCAAGCAGCTTGGTGGTAATGACTTCGGAGAACCATCACTATTTCATCTGGAAGATCAACTCCCACTCGATTCAAGCGATTGTTGTACTCAGACAATCTGAGCACAAGTTCAACAATTGAGCTTTTCTCCCTTAGTTTGCAGGCTAAGAAAATCGTCGGAGGTCTTATACCTCTTGACGTGGGCACGAGCCTAAAATCCCAATTTCAGCCCTCGAAACATCTCATATGTTTCGCGACGTTTCAAAACGTCTTCGGTGCCTCAACTCTAAGCCGTTTAACTGAACTATCACGTAGTTATCAAAATGTGTATGTCAGATGTTCGCAACATCCACAGACGACGTTGGAGGTTTAGCACACTGAGCGGTGCATTAAGGACATAAGCCTTCTATGAAGCAATGAGGACAAACCTCAGTTTACGGACCTAGTCCGCATAATTACTACTATCAACTTTCAACTAAATTTTCTCTAGGAACATATCTAAACAGTAGAACTGAAGCGCGAGCTACGACATAATTTGCGAAGACCTTTTGACTATGTTCAGGATAATTAAGTTCATCTTATGAACTCCCACTCAGATAGACATCCCTCTAGTCATCTAAGTGATTACATGATCCGAGTCAACTAGGCCATGTCCGATCATCACGTGAGACGGACTAGTCATCATCGGTGAACATCTTCATGTTGATCGTATCTACCATACGAATCATGCTTGACCTTTCGGTCTCTTGTGTTCCGAGGCCATGTCTGTACATGCTAGGCTCGTCAAGTCAACCTAAGTGTTTCGCGTGTGTAAATCTGGCTTACACCCGTTGTATGTGAACGTAAGAATCTATCACACCCGATCATCACATGGTGCTTCGAAACGACGAACTTTCGCAACGGTGCACAGTTAGGGGGAACACCTTCTTGAAATTTTAGTGAGGGATCATCTTATTTACTACCGTCATTCTAAGCAAATAGGATGTATAAACATGATAAACATCACATGCAATCAAAAAGTGACATGATATGGCCATCATCACTTTGCTCCTTTTGATCTCCATCTTCGGGGCTCCATGATCATCATCGTCACCGGCATGACACCATGATCTCCATCATCATGATCTCCATCATCGTGTCTTCATGAAGTTATCTCGCCAACTATTACTTCTACTACTACAGCTAACGGTTAGCAATAAAGTAAAGTAATTACATGGCGTTGTTCAATGACACGCAGGTCATATAATAAATAAAGACAACTCCTATGGCTCCTGCCGGTTGTCATACTCATCGACATGCAAGTCGTGATTCCTATTACAAGAACATGATCAATCTCATACATCACATATATCATTCATCACATCCTTTTGGCCATATCACATCACATAGCAAACCCTGCAAAAACAAGTTAGACGTCCTCTAATTGTTGTTTGCATGTTTTACGTGGCTGCTATGGGTTTCTAGAAAGAACGTTTCTTACCTACGCAAAAACCACAGCGTGATATGCCAATTGCTATTTACCCTTCATAAGGACCCTTTTCATCGAATCCGATCCGACTAAAGTGGGAGAGACAGACACCCGCTAGCCACCTTATGCAACTAGTGCATGTCAGTCGGTGGAACCAGTCTCACGTAAGAGTATGTGTAAGGTCGGTCCGGGCCGCTTCATCCCACAATGCCACTGAATCAAGATTGGACTGGTAACGGTAAGCATATTGAAAAAAATCAACGCCCACAACTACTTTGTGTTCTACTCGTGCATAGAAACTACGCATAGACCTAGCTCTGATACCACTGTTGGGGAACGTAGCATAAATTCAAAATTTTCCTACGAGTCACCAAGATCTATGTACCCTTGTAGATCGCGCGTGGAAGCGTTCAAGAGAACGGGGTTGATGGAGTCGTACTCGACGTGATCCAAATCACCGATGATCCTAGCGCCGAACGGACGGCACCTCCGCGTTCAACACACGTACGGAGCAGCGACGTCTCCTCCTTCTTGATCCAGCAAGGGGGGAGGAGAGGTTGAGGAAGATGGCTCCAGCAGCAGCACAACGGCGTGGTGGTGATGGAGCTGCAGTACTCCGGCAGGGCTTCGCTAAGCTCTATGGAGGAGGAGGAGGTGTTGGAGAGGGAGAGGGAGGCACCAAGGCGCATGGTGAGAGGCCCTCCTTCCCTCACTATATATACGGAGGCCAAGGGGGGGCGGCCCTAGGAGATCCAATCTCCTAGGGGGGCGGCGGCCGAGGGAGGAGTCCCTCCCCCCCAAGGCACCTAGGGGTGCCTTCCCCTCTTAGGACTCTTCCCCTAGGGTTTCCCCACCCTTAAGCGCATGGTCCCTAGGGGGAAGTGGCGCCCCAGCCCACTTTGGGCTGGATCCCTTCCCACTTCAGCCCATGGGGCCCTCCGGGATAGGTGGCCCCACCCGGTGGACCCCCGGGACCCTTCCGGTGGTCCTGGTATAATACCGGTGACCCCGAAACTTGTCCCGATGGCCGAAATAGCACTTCCTATATATAATTCTTTACCTCCGGACCATTCTGGAACTCCTCGTGACGTCCGGGATCTCATCCGGGACTCCGAACAAAATTCGGGTTACTGCATATACATATCCCTACAACCCTAGCGTCACCGAACCTTAAGTGTGTAGACCCTACGGGTTCGGGAGACATGCAGACATGACCGAGATGACTCTCCGGTCAATAACCAACAGCGGGATCTGGATACCCATGTTGGCTCCCACATGTTCCACGATGATCTCATCGGATGAACCACGATGTCGAGGATTCGATCAATCCCGTATTCAATTCCCTTTGTCTAGCGGTACGATACTTGCCCGAGATTCGATCGTCGGTATCCCGATACCTTGTTCAATCTCGTTACCGGCAAGTCTCTTTACTCATTCCGTAACACATCATCCCATGATCAACTCCTTGATCACATTGTGCACATTATGATGATGTCCTACCGAGTGGGCCCAGAGATACCTCTCCGTCACACGGAGTGACAAATCCCAGTCTCGATTCGTGCCAACCCAACAGACACTTTTGGAGATACCTGTAGTGTACCTTTATAGCCACCCAGTTACGTTGTGACGTTTGGCACACCCAAAGTATTCCTACGGTATCCGGGAGTTGCACAATCTCATGGTCTAAGGAAACGATACTTGACATTAGAAAAGCTTTAGCATACGAACTATACGATCTTTGTGCTAAGCTTAGGATTTGGTCTTGTCCATCACATCATTCTCCCAATGATGTGATCCCGTTATCAACGACATCCAATGTTCATGGTCAGGAAACCGGAACCATCTATTGATCAACGAGCTAGTCAACTAGAGGCTTACTAGGGACATGGTGTTGTCTATGTATCCACGCATGTATCTGAGTTTCCTATCAATACAATTCTAGCATGGATAATAAACAATTATCATGAACAAGGAAATATAATAATAACCAATTTATTATTGCCTCTAGGGCATATTTCCAATAGGGGGTCGGCCCCTCTAGATGAGATCTAGAGGGGGCGGCAGCTAAGGGGAGGGGGCTTGCCCCCCAAGCCAAGGGGGCGCCCCCTTTAGGGTTCCCCCCTCCCAACCCTAGGCGCATGGGCCCTAAGGGGGGATGGTGCCCAGCCCACTTAGGTGCTGGTTCCCTTCCACATACAGCCCATAGGGCCCTCCGGGGCAGGTGGTGTTGGAAATATGCCCTAGAGGCAATAATAAAAGTATTATTATTATATTTCTTTGTTCATGATAAAATTGTCTTTATTCATGCTATAACTGTATTATCCGGAAATCGTAATACACGTGTGAATACATAGACCATAATATGTCCCTAGTAAGCCTCTAGTTGACTAGCTCGTTGATCAATAGATAGTCATGGTTTCCTGGCTATGGACATTGGATGTCATTGATAACGGGATCACATCATTAGGAGAATGATGTGATGGACAAGACCCAATCCTAAGCATAGCGCAAGATTGTGTAGTTCGTTTGCTAGAGCTTTTCCAATGTCAAGTATCTTTTCCTTTGACCATGAGATCATGTAACTCCCGGATACCGTAGGAGTGCTTTGGGTGTACCAAACGTCACAACGTAACTGGGTGACTATAAAGGTGCACTACAGGTATCTCCGAAAGTGTCTGTTGGGTTGACACGGATCGAGACTGGGATTTGTCACTCCGTATGACGGAGAGGTATCACCGGGCCCACTCGGTAATGCATCATCATAATGAGCTCAAAGTGACCAAGTGTCTGGTCACGGGATCATGCATCACGGTACGAGTAAAGTGACTTGCCGGTAACGATATTGAACGAGGTATTGGGATACCGATGATCGAATCTCGGGCAAGTAACATACCGATTGACAAAGGGAATTGCATACGGGGTTGCTTGAATCCTCGACATCGTGGTTCATCCGATAAGATCATCGTGGAGTGTGTGGGAGCCAACATGGGTATCCAGATCCCGCTGTTGGTTATTGACCGGAGAGTCGTCTCGGTCATGTCTACATATCTCTTGAACCCGTAGGGTCTACACACTTAAGGTTCGGTGACGCTAGGGTTGTAGGGATATGTATATGCAGTAACCCGAATGTTGTTCGGAGTCCCGGATGAGATCCCGGACGTCACGAGGAGTTCCGGAATGGTCCGGAGGTAAAGAATTATATATAGGATGTGCTATTTCGGCCATCGGGACAAGTTTCGGGGTTATCGGTATTGTACCGGGACCACCGGAAGGGTCCCGGGGGCCCACCGGGTGGGGCCACCTGCCCCGGGGGGCCACATGGGCTGTAGGGGGTGCGCCTTGGCCTACATGGGCCAAGGGCACCAGCCCCAATAGGCCCATGCGCCTAGGGTTTCCAAAAGGGGAGGAGTCCCACTAGTGGAAGGCATCCCTAGGTGCCTTGGGGGGGAGGGAAACCTCCCTTGGCCGCCGCCCCCCTAGGAGATTGGATCTCCTAGGGCCGGCGCCCCCCCCTTGGCCCTCCTATATATAGTGGGGGAAGGAGGGCTTTTCATCCACGCCTTTGGTTGCCTCCTTCTCCCTCTCCAACACCTCCTCCTCCTCCATAGCGCTTGGCGAAGCCCTGCCGGAGTACTGCAGCTCCATCAACACCACGCCGTCGTGCTGCTGCTGGTGCCATCTCCCTCAACCTCTCCTCTCCCCTTGCTGGGTCAAGAAGGAGGAGACGTGGCTGTTCCGTACGTGTGTTGAACGCGGAGGTGCCGTCCGTTCGGTGCTAGGATCTCCGGTGATTTGGATCACGTCGTGTACGACTACCTCATCCCCGTTCTTTGAACGCTTCCGCTCGCGATCTACAAAGGTATGTAGATGCATCCGATTACTCGTTGCTAGATGAACTCATAGATGGATCTTGGTGAAACGTAGGAAAATTTTCGTTTTCTGCAACGTTCCCCAATAGGTGGACCCTCCCGGTGGACCCCCGGAACCCCTTCGGTGGTCCGGGTACAATACCGATAAACCCCCGAACACTTCCGGTGACCGTATGATGACTTCCATATATAAATCTTCACCTCCGTACCATTCCGGAACTCCTCGTGACGTCCGGGATCTCATCCGATACTCCGAATAACATTCGGTAACTGCATACTATTTCCCATAACAACTTTAGCGTCACCGAACCTTAAGTGTGTAGACCTTACGGGTTCGGGAATCATGCAGACATGACCGAGACATCTCTCCGGCCAATAACCAACAGCGGGATCTGGATACCCATGTTGGTTTCCACATGTTCCACGATGATCTCATCGGATGAACCACGATGTCGGGGATTCAATCAATCCCGTATACAATTCCCTTTGTCTGCCGGTATGATACTTGCCTGAGATTCGATCGTCGGTATCCCTATACCTTGTTCAATCTCGTTACTGGCAAGTCTCTTTACTCGTTCCGTAACACATCATCCCGTGATCAACTCCTTGGTCACATTGAGCTCATTATGATGATGTCTTACCGAGTGGGCCCAGAGATACCTCTCCGTCATACGGAGTGACAAATCCCAGTCTCGATTCGTGCCTACTCAACAGACACTTTCGGAGATACTCGTAGTGTGCCTTTATAGCCACCCAGTTATGTTGTGACGTTTGGCACGCCCAAAGTATTCCTACGGCATCCGGGAGTTGCACAATCTCATGGTCTAAGGAAATGATACTTGACATTAGAAAAGCTTTAGCAGACGAACTAAATGATCTTGTGCTATGCTTAGGATTGGGTCTTGTCCATCACATCATTCTCCCAATGATGTGATCCCGTTATCAATGACATCCAATGTCCATGGTCAGGAAACCGTAACCATCTATTGATCAACGAGCTAGTCAACTAGAGGCTCACTAGGGACATGTTGTGGTCTATGTATTCACACATGTATTACGATTTCCGGATAACACAATTATAGCATGAACAATAGACAATTATAATGAACAAGGAAATATAAAAATAACCATTTTATCATTGCCTCTAGGGCATATTTCCAACATTTTTCCCTCCAATGACCCAGAGTTCTTGAATTTTGCTGAAACTGGCAACATCTGCTGAGTCATGTCATCATAGCCCTCGAGTCTTAAGACGACTCGAAGAGTTGGCTTGAGATTCTTCATATTTGGCCCTGATATAAACCGGCATATAACTGAACAGCGGACCGCTGTCATATGTTGAAGCTGGAAGCAAGGTGGCGAGTTAATGATCTTCGCAACACTCATTGTATATCCTTGGCGTTGATAATGCAATATGAATCCACGGAAACTTGAGGTCGATCATGGCAGGTTATAAATGACTCTGTATGATTTGTGTCAGTAATCCAGCCAGCAGTTCATCCCAGCTGGTTGTTTAACCAAAATGTAGTGGCGGCGACTTATGTGCCATATCCATTGAATCATCCGGTGCAGGCAGATGCTAAATTGTCATGCCTTGCTTCAGAGTTGTTGGAATAATCCAGACCGCAGTGCGGCGGCTTGTACATATCCATTGGGCAACGACATAGGCGTTGTCCGGGTGAATCGATGTAGACCGGACCACCGCATGACGAGTGGCGTGTTTGCCTGTGATTTAGGTCATCCCCCGGCATGTTGATAGTTGAATGTCCATTTGTTAAAAACCGCGATGCAGATGTATGCCAGCACGGCCTCCGTATATCATTGTAGACCGAACCATTGGATGATGCGCACGAGATCTCTATACCCATAGCTTAATGGTCTCTTCTATATTGAAGAATTTTTCTGCATAAAAGATATGGCAGTGCGAGAGTAGTTGTCCTCAAAAGAATAAAAAATATATACTGGAAAGTAGATAAGGCAGATAGCACCTGATTTGATTTTTCGTGGGAGCACTCTTTCAGCAGCTCAAACCGCGTGCCTTATGATGTGACGATATCTGTTGCATTGACTTATTTCAAAAACTTGGTACCACGGCGGCAGCAGAGTTGAGGCAGCTCGGGGCATTCAATGACCCGGAGCAGAGGTGGAGTTGCAGCCACAGGCGGAGGTGGAGGCGAGACCACTCGCGCTGGGGCGGCTCACCGCGGCCTTGGCGGTTCCGCAGTAGACGAAGAGAAACAACCGGCATGGTGGAGAGCCAGCATGATGCAGCGCGAGGCAGCCCAGATGCGTGGAGACCGGAGAGGACGGGCGGCTCGAGGTAGAAGGCCACGGTGGTGAAGACCGGCAGCTCAAACGAGGAGGGCGTCTCGCTGCATCTTGGCGATTTAACGCAGGGGAGTTTGACGACTCGGAGGCAGCTTGAAGCTCGACCGCAGCAGAACCGGAGCTTGATGATTTGAACGGACCCTCCGGGTCATGTTGGGCTTAAAAGCTTTGACAGATCACGCCTACGCTTGACAAATCATTCGTGCTAGGCCATAGCAATATACTTTTAATATTTAAATCCTTCTTTGAATCCATGTGTACAAAGCAGTTGTGATAGTTCAGGGGTGCTCACTTGGAGGAGCATAGGAATCCATCAGACCTTGTTTTCACATGCGTACTGCTTTGGTTGATTTGACCAGCAATTTTAATCCAATTTGCTTCACATCTGTCAGTAATTGTCCCGCCATTGACCAAGTCAATCTTAATTAACCACGTGACTGGCCGCAACAGACATTTTTATTCTCCTTTGCAATACCTCAAGTGATTGAACGTCCGTGGAGCTCCTGATTGTGGCTGTCTGTAGAATAAACGGTGGCTCACAAGAAATGGTGGCTCGGAACGAAGGTGAAACGAGGCAGCAACAGTAGAAGTGTCCGGCGCAGGTTGCGGCGGCTCAAGGCGGATCCAAGGCGAGGTGAGATGGCGATTTGCAAATGAGACCGAGTACTTGGCGGCTCTCAGCAGTAGTTGGTCAGAGCCATGGGTGGAGAAGAGAGCTCGGACGGCGTTTCAAGGTCACAGAGGCCGCAGGTGCTCAGGGCACTAGCAAGCTCGGGGCGATTTAGGCAGGCGGCTCAGCCATAAGACAGCGGCAGCTCAAGACCACGGCGGAAACAGCCACGAGGCAGGGCCGGCTTGAGGCGCAGCGGCGCAGGTGAGAACTCACAGGCGCGGGCCGTGAGGGCGGTTCAGAGCGAGGCCAAGAAGTGGTGGTGGCGCGAGGCGAGCCATGGCGCAGAGGCGGGGTGATTCCAGCGAGGAGGAAGTGAGACCGGCGGCCTATGGCACGGCCGGCAAGGGCGATTCTCTGCAGAAGCCCAATGGGACGGCGACTCACAGGCTGAGTTGTGCAAGAAGTGCCACGACTTGTGATTTGCTTTTTCTTGCCTTGGTTGCCACGTGAGCATTGAGTTGGACTACTATTAAGCCCAATTGACTTCTCTACCTTAAAGAGAATAGAACCAGCAGCTATGTGTTGACCGGCATCTCTGGACGGTGTTAGCTCGGAAACGGAGACGAGTCCGACGGCTCAACAATGTGGTGCGGGCAGCAGGCCGATTCGGAGCCGCGGTTGATGACGGTTTAATCGTGGCCATACTCATTGAACTAGTACTTTGATTGTGTCTTCACGTCAGAAGGTGGAGTAGTACTAGCCACAATTGATGAAGTAGTAGCAGTGTCGCGACCGATTAATTTCCCTTGGGAGTTGTAGCGAATTATGGATACAGATATCAGCTGACGCGTCCAATCAGCAAAACAGGCTGTGGCGACTCGTATAGCTAGCACTTGGACACAAAGGAATCTCCCAACTCGATCTCGGTGGCAGTAGCAAAGGTTAATCTCATGTTGATCTCAGAATAGAAACGCTGCAGATAAATCACTCGTACAATACACCTTGTTTCCGACTCGGCGTATCCGAATGACGGCGGCGGCCAAAAAATCGAACGGCCTTCGGATTGATAGATCGCGTATAGGGGCGGCAGACAAACCAACCCTAATTTCTTTGAACCTTAAATCTCACAAATCTTCAAATCTGGACTGACAAACTTGACACTGATGCAAATCCGTTCAAACCAGCTTTTCTTCATCCGAAAAATTGTGAGCCCCTCGATCCCTAGGAAAGATCCCTCCAAAAATTCAACACCATCGTGCGCAGGCCCCACGGTGGGCGCCAAATGTCGTGGAATTGTTACGGCAGATGTCCTAGTGTGAGGACTTAGTCGTGAGGCCAACGCATCTATGTCATAGCTTGAACGGGGTTGGTAGGAATCGAGAGACGCAAGGTTTTACCTAGGTTCGGCCCCTCATGGTGGAGGTAAAATCCTACATCCTCCTTCATTGATATTGATGATGATGATCACGATTACAAGGGTGCTCATCTCGAGAGCTATTGACTTGTCTGTCTAAACCTAACTTGTCTAACTTGTGGAACTTGTCAAACTTGTCCCCCTTGGTGTCGGGGGTTTGATGCGACATATGCCAAAGGATGACTTATCATGGTGGGGGCGAGTAGAACGTCGCCGGTGCCTGGAAACGGGATGAGGCGAAGGCATGCACGCCGGCGAATCTTACCCAGGTTCAGGGCTCTCCGGGGAGATAATACCCCTACTGCTGCTCTGCGGGGTCTCCGCATGATCATTATGGCAAAGTGTTTACACGGTTGCTCCTTGAGCTGTTTCTTGAAGGTAGGAGAGGGCAAGGCTAGCTCTCTCCCTTCTATATGATCTGGCATAGAGCTAATGGGTTCCAACCTTTTGCATGGGTGCCCTGGGGGGTTTATATAGGCCTACCCCCCAGGGGTACAATGGTAATCCGGCGGGATGCGGGCCCAGCCGTCAGCGCCTCTGGCCTCCGTCTTCCCCGCCGACCGCTGGGGCCCGCCAACCGCTGGAGCCCGCCGACTGGCGGGCCCCGCCGACTGGCCTGGTACGGAGCCGACAGGCCGCGTCCGCCGCGGGTGGGTCTTGCCGGCTACTGATTACTGTGCCGTGCTTCTGATGACACGGGCTTGATCATGGGGTCGTGGCAACAGCCCCGCCGCCTGGCGGGCGATCACTATTGCCACTCTCCATCACATCTTGATTAATGGTGCGTGGGCCCCGGGGGAGGGCTCGCCCGACTCCCCCGGGCCGACTCCTGACGGGTCCGACTGGTGGTCCTCTTGCCGTCTCCTGGGGTCTCACCGACTGGTGGGACCCGTTGTCTCTGAGCCGTACAGACAAGCCGTCGTGGGTGCAGGATTCGGTCCTGCGGTGCTGATGTCAGGGCCGGCATGGCAACAGCGCCATGCCACATGGAGATCTTTCGGGGTACGGCGTGCTGTGGCCATGCCCGCCCTTGGTAAGGGGCGGGAGTGGGCTTCACTGTAGCCACTCTCCCGCCCCGTCCCCCTTGATGAGGTCACGGGGTTTGTTGGAGTCGCAGGCCGACTCCCCAAAGCCGACTTCTCCGGAAGTCGCCAGTCAGGAGTCGGCTTACCCTGCGGTCGTCCCTGGGACTCGGCCACGAGTGGTCAGTTGGCCGTCTTGCCATTGACTTCTTGAAGGAGGCTCTTCGTCCTGGGGCCTTAAGGGGCGCAGCCTGCCCCGATGTCTTGAAAGGTTCTGGGGTTCGGGTTGGCCTACCCGTGGCCCATTACTCTGACACTTGGGGTGCCCTGTGTTGGAAATATGCCCTAGAGGCAATAATAAAAGGATTATTATTATATTTCCTTGTTCATGTTAATTGTCTTTTATTCATGCTATAATTGTGTTATCCGGAAATCGTAATACATGTGTGAATACTTAGACACCAACATGTCCCTAGTAAGCCTCTAGTTGACTAGCTCGTTGATCAACAGATAGTCATGGTTTCCTGACTATGGACATTGGATGTCATTGATAACGATATCACATCATTAGGAGAATGATGTGATGGACAAGACCCAATCCTAAACATAGCACAAGATCGTATAGTTCGTTTGCTAGAGTTTTTCCAATGTCAAGTATCTTTTCCTTATACCATGAGATCGTGTAACTCCCGAATACTAGGAGTGCTTTGGGTGTACCAAACGTCACAACGTAACTGGGTGACTATAAAGGTATACTACAGGTATCCCCAAAAGTGTCTGTTGGGTTGACACGGATCAAGATTGGGATTTGTCACTCCGTATGACGGAGAGGTATCTCTGGGCCCACTCGGTAATGCATCATCATAATGAGCTCAAAGTGACCAAGTGTCTGGTCACAGGATCATGCATTACGGTACGAGTAAAGTGACTTGCCGATAATGAGATTGAACGAGGTATTGGGATACCGACGATCGAATCTCGGGCAAGTAACGTACCGATTGACAAAGGGAATTGTATACGGAGTTGCCTGAATCCTCGACATCGTGGTTCATCCGATGAGATCATCGAGGAGCATGTGGGAGCCAACATGGGTATCCAGATCCAGCTGTTGGTTATTGACCGGAGAGCCATCTCGGTCATGTCTACATGTCTCCCGAACCCGTAGGGTCTACACACTTAAGGTTCGGTGACGCTAGGGTTGTAGAGATATGAATATGCAGTAACCCGAAAGTTGTTCGGAGTCCCGGATGAGATCCCGGACATCACGAGGAGTTCCGGAATGGTCCGGAGGTGAAGAATTATATATAGGAAGTGCAGTTTCGGCCATCGGGAGAGTTTCGGGGTCACCGGTATTGTACCGGGACCACCAGAAGGGTCCCGGGGGTTCACCGGGTGGGGCCACCCATCCCGGAGGGCCCCATAGGCCAAAGTGGGGAGGGGAACCAGCCTATAGTGGGCTGGTGCGCCCCCTTGGCCCACCCCATGCGCCTAGGGTTGGGAACCCTAGGGTGGGGGGGCGCCCCACCTGGCTTGGGGGGCACTCCACCCCTTGGCCGCCCCCCCCCCTAGGAGATCCCATCTCCTAGGGCCGGCGCCCCCCCTTGGGGAGCCTATATAAAGGGGGGGAGGGAGGGGGCAGCCGCACCATGAGTCTTGGCGCCTCCCTCTCCCCTGCTACACCTCTCCCTCTCATAGTAGAATGGCGAAGCCCTGCTGCGGTGACCCCTGCATCCACCACCACGCCGTCGTGCTGCTGGATCTTCATCAACCTCTCCTTTCCCCTTACTGGATCAAGAAGGAGGAGACGTCACGCTGACCGTACGTGTGTTGAACACGGAGGTGCCGTCCGTTCGGCGCTAGGATCTCCGGTGATTTGGATCACGTCGAGTACGACTTCCTCATCCTCGTTCTTTGAACGCTTCCGCGCGTGATCTACAAAGGTATGTAGATGCAATCCGATCACTCGTTGCTAGATGAACTCATAGATGGATCTTGGTGAAACCGTAGGAAAATTTTTGTTTTCTGCAACGTTCCCCAACAGTGGCATCATGAGCTAGGTCTATGCGTAGTTCTTTTTGCACGAGTAGAACACAATTTGTTGTGGGCGTAGATGTTGTCAACTTTCTTGCCGCTACTAGTCTTATTTTGCTTCAACGGTATTGTGGGATGAAGCGGCCTGGACCAACCTTACACGTACGCTTACGTGAGACCGGTTCCACCGACTGACATGCACTAGTTGCATAAGGTGGCTGGCGGGTGTCTGTCTCTCCCACTTTAGTTGGAGCGGATTCGATGAAAAGGGTCCTTATGAAGGGTAAATAGAAGTTGACAAATCACGTTGTGGCTTTCACGTAGGTAAGAAAATGTTCTTGCTAGAACCCTATTGCAGCCACGTAAAACTTGCAACAACAATTAGAGGACGTCTAACTTGTTTTTGCAGCAAGTGTTTTGTGATGTGATATGGCCAAAGTTGTGATGAATGATGAATGATGTATGAGATGTTCATGCTATTGTAATAGGAATCACGACTTGCATGTCGATGAGTATGACAACCGGCAGGAGCCATAGGAGTTGTCTCTATTTTTTGTATGACCTGCTGTCATTGAGAAACGCCATGTAAATTACTTTACTTTATTGCTAAACGTGTTAGCCATAGTAGTAGAAGTAATAGTTGGCGAGCAACTTCATGGAGACACGATGATGGAGATCATGATGATGGAGATCATGGTGTCATGCCGGTGACAAGATGATCATGGAGCCCCAAGATGGAGATCAAAGGAGCTATGTGATATTGGCCATATCATGTCACTATTATTATTTGATTGCATGTGATGTTTATCATGTTTTTGCATCTTGTTTACTTAGAACGCCGGTAGTAAATAAGATGATCCCTCATAATCATTTCAAGAAAGTGTTCCCCCTAACTGTGCACCGTTACGACAGTTCGTTGTTTCGAAGCACCACGTGATGATCGGGTGTGATAGATTCCAACGTTCACATACAACGGGTGTAAGACAGATTTACACATGCAAACACTTAGGTTGACTTGACGAGCCTAGCATGTACAGACATGGCCTCGGAACACAGAAGACCGAAAGGTCGAGCATGAGTCGTATAGAAGATACGATCAACATGAAGATGTTCACCGATGTTGGCTAGTCCGTCTCACGTGATGATCGGACACGGCCTAGTTAACTCGGATCATGTTATACTTAGATGACTGGAGGGATGTCTATCTAAGTGGGAGTTCATTGAATAATTTGATTTAGATGAACTTAATTATCATGAACTTAGTCTAAAATCTTTACAACATGTATTGTAGATCAAATGGCCAACGTTGTCCTCAACTTCAACGCGTTCCTAGAGAAAACCAAGCTGAAAGACGATGGCAGCAACTATACGGACTGGGTCCGGAACCTGAGGATCATCCTCATAGCTGCCAAGAAAGATTATGTCCTACAAGCACCGCTAGGTGACGCACCTGTTCTCCCTGCAGAACAAGACGTTATGAACGCTTGGCAGACACGTACCGATGATTACTCCCTCGTTCAGTGCGGCATGATTTACAGCTTAGAACCGGGGCTCCAAAAGTGTTTTGAGAGACACGGAGCATATGAGATGTTCGAAGAGCTGAAAATGGTTTTTCAAGCTCATGCCCGGGTCGAGAGATATGAAGTATCCGACAAGTTCTTCAGCTGTAAGATGGAGGAAAACAGTTCTGTCAGTGAGCACATACTCACTATGTCAGGGTTACATAACCGCTTGACTCAACTGGGAGTTAATCTCCCGGATGACGCGGTCATTGACAGAATCCTTCAGTCGCTTCCACCGAGCTACAAGAGCTTTGTGATGAACTTCAATATGCAGGGGATGGAAAAGACCATTCCTGAAGTATTTGCAATGCTGAAATCAGCAGAGGTAGAAGTCAAAAAGGAACATCAAGTGTTGATGGTGAATAAAACCACTAAGTTCAAGAAAGGCAAGGGTAAGAAAAACTTCAAGAAGGATGGCAAGGGAGTTGCCGCGCCCGGCAAGCAAGCTGCCGGGAAGAAGCCAAAGAATGGACCCAAGCCCGAGACTGAGTGCTTTTATTGCAAGGAAAGTGGTCATTGGAAGCGGGACTGCCCCAAATACTTAGCGGACAAGAAGGCCGGCAAAACGAAAGGTATATGTGATATACATGTAATTGATGTGTACCTTACCAATACTCGTAGTAGCTCCTGGGTATTTGATACCGGTGCAGTTGCTCACATTTGTAACTCAAAGCAGGAGCTGCGGAATAAGCGGAGACTGGCGAAGGACGAGGTGACGATGCGCGTCGGGAATGGTTCCAAGGTCGATGTGATCGCCGTCGGCACGCTACCTCTACATTTACCTGCGGGATTAGTTTTGAACCTCAATAATTGTTATTTAGTGCCAAGTTTGAGCATGAACATTGTATCAGGATCTCGTTTAATACGAGATGGCTACTCATTTAAATCCGAGAATAATGGTTGTTCTATTTATATGAGAGATATGTTTTATGGTCATGCTCCGATGGTGAATGGTTTATTCTTAATGTATCTCGAGCGTAATGCTACACATATTCATAGTGTGAGTACCAAAAGATGTAAGGTTCATAATGATAGTCCCACATACTTGTGGCACTGCCGCCTTGGTCACATAGGTGTCAAACGCATGAAGAAGCTCCATGCAGATGGACTTTTAGAGTATCTTGATTACGAATCATTTGACACATGCGAACCATGCCTCATGGGTAAAATGACCAAGACTGCGTTCTCAGGAACAATGGAGCGAGAAACCAACTTATTGGAAATCATACATACTGATGTGTGCGGTCCAAGGAGTGTTGAGGCTCGCGGTGGCTATCGTTATGTTCTCACCCTCACTGATGACTTGAGTAGATATGGGTATGTCTACTTAATGAAACACAAGTCTGAGACCTTTGAAAGGTTCAAGGAATTTCAGAGTGAGGTTGAGAATCAACATGACAGGAAAATCAAGTTCCTGCGATCAGATTATGGAGGAGAATACTTGAGTCACGAATTTGGCACACACTTAAGAAAATGTGGAATAGTTTCACAACTCACGCCGCCTGGAACACCTCAGCATAATGGTGTGTCCGAACGTCGTAATCGCACTCTATTAGATATGGTGCGATCTATGATGTCTCTTACCGATTTACCGCTATCCTTTTGGGGCTATGCTTTAGAGACTGCCGCATTCACTTTAAATAGGGCTCCGTCAAAATCCGTTGAGACGACACCGTTTGAGTTATGGTTTGGGAAGAAACCTAAGCTGTCGTTTCTAAAAGTTTGGGGATGCGATGCTTATGTCAAGAAACTTCAACCTGAAAAGCTCGAACCCAAGTCGGAAAAATGCGTCTTCATAGGATACCCTAAAGAAACTATTGGGTATACCTTCTACCTCAGATCCAAAGGCAAGATCTTTGTTGCCAAGAATGGATCCTTTCTAGAGAAGGAGTTTCTCTCGAAAGAAATAAGTGGGAGGAAAGTAGAACTTGATGAAGTATTACCTCTTGAATCGGAAAATGGTGCAACTCAAGAAAATGTTCCTAAGGTGCCTGCACCGACTAGAGAGGAAGTTAATGATGATGATCATGAAACTTCAGATCAAGTTGCTACTGAACTTCGTAGGTCCACAAGGACACGTTCCGCACCAGAGTGGTACGGCAACCCTGTCTTGGAAATCATGTTGTTAGACAACGGTGAACCTTCGAACTATGAAGAAGCGATGGCGGGCCCGGATTCCGACAAATGGCTGGAAGCTATGAAATCCGAGATAGGATCCATGTATGAAAACGAAGTATGGACTTTGACTGACTTGCCCGTTGAGCGGCGAGCCATAGAAAATAAATGGATCTTTAAGAAGAAGACAGACGCGGATGGTAATGTGACCATCTATAAAGCTCGGCTTGTCGCTAAGGGTTATTGACAAGTTCAAGGGGTTGACTACGATGAGACTTTATCACCGGTAGCGAAGCTGAAGTCCGTCAGAATCATGTTAGCAATTGTCGCATTCTATGATTATGAGATATGGCAAATGGACGTCAAAACGGCATTCTTAATGGTTTCCTTAAGGAAGAATTGTATATGATGCAGCCGGAAGGTTTTGTCGATCCTAAGAATGCTGACAAGGTGTGCAAGCTCCAACGCTCGATTTATGGGCTGGTGCAAGCATCTCGGAGTTGGAACATTCGCTTTGATGAGATGATCAAAGCGTTTGGGTTTACGCAGACTTATGGAGAAGCCTGCGTTTACAAGAAAGTGAGTGGGAGCTCTGTAGCATTTCTCATATTATATGTAGATGACATACTTTTGATGGGAAATGATATAGAGCTTTTGGACAACATTAAGGCCTACTTGAATAAGAGTTTTTCAATGAAGGACCTTGGAGAAGCTGCTTATATATTAGGCATCAAGATCTATAGAGATAGATCAAGACGCCTCATAGGTCTTTCACAAAGCACATACCTTGATAAGATATTGAAGAAGTTCAATATCTATCAGTCTAAGAAGGGGTTCTTGCCTGTGTTGCAAGGTGTGAAATTGAGCTCAGCTCAATGTCCGACCACGGCAGAAGATATAGAAGAGATGAGTGTCATCCCCTATGCCTCAGCCATAGGTTCTATTATGTATGCCATGCTGTGTACCAGACCTGATGTAAACCTTGCTGTAAGTTTGGTGGGTAGGTACCAAAGTAATCCCGGCAGGGAACACTGGACAACGGTCAAGAATATCCTGAAGTACCTGAAAAGGACTAAGGAAATGTTTCTCGTTTATGGAGGTGACGAAGAGCTCGTCGTAAAGGGTTACGTCGACGCTAGCTTCGACACAGATCTGGATGACTCTAAGTCACAAACCGGATACGTGTATGTTTTGAATGGTGGGGCAGTAAGCTGGTGCAGTTGCAAGCAGAGCGTCGTGGCGGGATCTACATGTGAAGCGGAGTACATGGCAGCCTCGGAGGCAGCGCATGAAGCAATTTGGGTGAAGGAGTTCATCACCGACCTAGGAGTCATACCCAATGCGTCGGGGCCGATCAAACTCTTCTGTGACAACACTTGAGCTATTGCACTTGCCGAGGAGCCCAGGTTTCACAAGAAGACCAGGCACATCAAGCGTCGCTTCAACTCCATTCGTGAAAATGTTCAAGATGGAGACATAGATATTTGTAAAGTACATACGGACCTGAATGTAGCAGATCCGTTGACTAAACCTCTCCCTAGAGCAAAACATGATCAACACCAGAATTCCATGGGTGTTCGATTCAGCACAATGTAACTAGATTATTGACTCTAGTGCAAGTGGGAGACTGTTGGAAATATGCCCTAGAGGCAATAATAAAAGGATTATTATTATATTTCCTTGTTCATGCTAATTGTCTTTTATTCATGCTATAATTGTGTTATCCGGAAATCGTAATACATGTGTGAATACTTAGACACCAACATGTCCCTAGTAAGCCTCTAGTTGACTAGCTCGTTGATCAACAGATAGTCATGGTTTCCTGACTATGGGCATTGGATGTCATTGATAACGAGATCACATCATTAGGAGAATGATGTGATGGACAAGACCCAATCCTAAACATAGCACAAGATCGTATAGTTCGTTTGCTAGAGTTTTTCCAATGTCAAGTATCTTTTCCTTACACCATGAGATCATGTAACTCCCGGATACCGTAGGAGTGCTTTGGGTGTACCAAACGTCACAACGTAACTGGGTGACTATAAAGGTATACTACAGGTATCCCCGAAAGTGTCTGTTGGGTTGACACGGATCAAGACTGGGATTTGTCACTCCGTATGACGGAGAGGTATCTCTGGGCCCACTCAGTAATGCATCATCATAATGAGCTCAAAGTGACCAAGTGTCTGGTCATGGGATCATGCATTACGGTACGAGTAAAGTGACTTGCCGATAACGAGATTGAACGAGGTATTGGGATACCGATGATCGAATCTCGGGCAAGTAACGTACCGATTGACAAAGGGAATTGTATACGGGGTTGCTTGAATCCTCGACATCGTGGTTCATCCGATGAGATCATCGAGGAGCATGTGGGAGCCAACATGGGTATGCAGATCCCGCTGTTGGTTATTGACCGGAGAGCCATCTCGGTCATGTCTACATGTCTCCCGAACCCGTAGGGTCTACACACTTAAGGTTCGGTGACGCTAGGGTTGTAGAGATATGAATATACAGTAACCCTAAAGTTGTTCGGAGTCCCGGATGAGATCCCGGACATCACGAGAAGTTCCAGAATGGTTTGGAGGTGAAGAATTATATATAGGAAGTGCAGTTTCGGCCATCGGGAGAGTTTCGGGGTCACCGGTATTGTACCGGGACCACCGGAAGGGTCCCGGGGGTCCACCGGGTGGGGCCACCCATCACGGAGGGCCCCATGGGCCAAAGTGGGGAGGGGAACCAGCCCATAGTGGGCTGGTGTGCCCCCCTTGGCCCACCCCATGCGCCTAGGGTTGGGAACCCTAGGGTGGGGGGGCGCCCCACCTGGCTTGGGGGGCACTCCACCCCTTGGCCGCCACCCCCCCTAGGAGATCCCATCTCCTAGGGCCGGCGCCCCCCCTTGGGGAGCCTATATAAAGGGGGGGGAGGGGGCAGCCACACCCTGAGTCTTGGCGCCTCCCTCTCCCCTGCTACACCTCTCCCTCTCGTAGTAGAATGGCGAAGCCCTGCTGCGGTGACCCCTGCATCCACCACCACGCCGTCGTGCTGCTGGATCTTCATCAACCTCTCCTTTCCCCTTGCTGGATCAAGAAGGAGGAGACGTCATGCTGACCGTACGTGTGTTGAACACGGAGGTGCCTTCCGTTCGGCGCTAGGATCTCCGGTGATTTGGATCACGTCGAGTACGACTTCCTCATCCCCGTTCTTTGAACGCTTCCGCGCGTGATCTACAAAGGTATGTAGATGCAATCCGATCACTCGTTGCTAGATGAACTCATAGATGGATCTTGGTGAAACCGTAGGAAATTTTTTGTTTTCTGCAACGTTCCCCAACACCCTGCCCCTCCTTATATATGTTGAAGGGGCGGCTTACAGGACTAGTCCTATTAGGATTAGGATTACTCTATTACAAGTGGAGTCCTAGTCTTGCTTCCTTTGTAAGGGAATATTACTTATGCTTTCCTCTTAAACCGGCCCACCATAGCTTGAGCCGGACTTCCATGAACCGCCTTCTGGGCCACCGGGCCTTGTCGTCTGCCTGACCCGCCCGCCGGGTTACTAATGAGCCGCCAAGATCGGGTGGGTTACCCGTGAATCGCCAAGCTCCAGGCGGGTCATCGTGTCTCCTGTCTCCTGTTACCATCATCCTTAGACGCATAGTTTGGGACCCCCAACCCGAGATCCGCCGGTTTTGACACTGACATTGGTGCTTTCATTGAGAGTTCCACTATGACATCGAAGTCAGGGTCGATGGCTCGCCTTGTGATCAAGGACAATATCACCACCAAAGGAGCTCTGGCCCCGGGCCAAACCCTCCGGCTGGGTGGCTTTATCATGACCGCCCGTTCGGCCAGTGAGCCGATGATGACTTCTCAGGTCATCAAAAATCGCTTCCGAATTGACTCCGAATACTCCAAACGGATGGACCCGACGGAATTGTCATCCTTGAAGGAACTCCTGGATCGCATCACCGCCTTGGGGGTTGCTACAGACTACGATCGGATTGGGCTTAAACCCGATCAGAGAGAAATCAAATCTCCACCGATCACCCATCAGATAGCGGTAATAGAGGAGCAAAACAACAACTCTCCCTCTATACTGAGGACGAACTATGTTCGGAGCTCGGAGCTCGAAGAGCCGGATACCTGTCCGTGGAACGGCATGCCTTGTCCTCCGAACCCGCAATCAGACGGTAGACCTGAAAAATCGGTCGATCTCCCAGAGCCCGAACTATCAAGCTCGAAAGTTTCTCAAACTCCGGATCCCAAATTGGGTCAGGGTTCAGATTTAAATCCACCCACCCACCCAGATATACGCAATCTCGCATACCTACGGCAGCAGTCTCAGGAAACAGTCCGTCACTTTTGGGCCAGATTCCTCCTTGTCAAGGACAAGATTAAAGATTGCCGCGACGAAGAAGCGATCTCAATATTCCGCAGTAATTGTATGGACGAAGGAATCCTCAATGCCATCAACCGCCGCCACATGTTACACTTTGCGTACTTGGCAACCATAGTACAGAAGTACTGCGCAATGGAAAGTGCCTAGAAAACTCAGGCAGCTCGCTGGAAACCACCAGTTTCCACTCAACAATTCATTCGGGCAAAAAGGATGGACCCTCACGGGGCGTCTGACACAGCAGTAAATAAATCTAAACCCATTACGGGGAACGGAACCGCTCTAGAGGGATGGCTCGATAGGCCATGCAAAATACACACAACACCGGATACCATACCAACCCACAGCCTTAGAGCATGTTGGATACTCGGGCAAGTGGCCAAGAGCAGCGAGTATATCCTCACCAGAAATACCTCAGAAGCAACACCCTCCGAAAGACGACGACCTCAGGGTATTGGCGGTCTTTGAGACTTTCGCTTCAAACAATCGGCGCAAAAGGGCCCTCCGCGATCTTGCCGAAGTCTGCCAAGTCACAGCAATGAACCCCTAGAATGACACGGCCATAACTTTCAGTGCTAGTGACAAACCAAAATTCTGGACAGCCCGGGCACCAGCCGCCTTGGTTCTCAATCCAATTGTGGACGGCTTTCGGCTCACCAAAGTGCTCATGGATGGCGGTAGTGGATTAAACCTCATCTATGAGGATACCCTCAACAAAATGGAAATAGACAGGGGTCGTATCGAGCAAAGTAGCACGACCTTCCGAGGAATCATTCCCAGTCGGGAGGCACGATGCACGGGAAAAATTACACTTGACGTGGTATTCGGCATGCCGGAGAACTGTCGGTCCGAAGAGATAACCGTCCAAGTGGCCCCTTTCAACAGTGGATACCACGCCATGTTCGGGCGAGATGCATTCACACGCTTCCAAGCCATACCTCATTACGGGTATATGAAGCTCAAGATGACCGGGCCCAACGGTATTATCACTCTCACTAGTGATCCGGATATAGCCCTCCGCGCTGAAAACAAAACAGCATCCCTGGCCCTCGAGGCACTATCTGAGGCCCTCGCGGCCGAAGAGTTAACCACGCTGCGCTCGACGGTGGATAGGGACGATGTAATCCTTGATAAGCGCTCCAAATCCACCTCCTTCAAACCAGCAGACGAAATAGTCAAATTTCAAGTCCACCCGACGGACCCAAAGAATACAGCCTCCATCGGGGCACCGCTGGACCCAATGGTGGACGTCGCACTAGGAGCGTTCCTACGTGAGAACTGGGACATATTAGCCTGGCACCCTTCTGACATGCCAGGAATCCCACGCAGGTTGGCCGAGCACAGCCTTGATATATTTAAGGGATATAAGTCAGTCAAGCAAACATTGCGGCGCTTTTCTGAACCCAAACGACAAGCTATGGGGGAGGAGCTAGCCAAGTTAATTGAGGCCGGATTCATCAAAGAAATAAAACACCCGGACTAGCTAGCAAACCTGGTGATGGTGCCAAAGAAGGATAAATCCTAGTGCATGTGCGTCGATTTCAAAGACCTTAACAAAGCTTGCCCTAAGAATCCCTTCCCCCCTCCCCCGCATTGATCAAATTATTGATGCCACTTCAGGACACGACTCACTGTGTTTCCGCGATGCATATTCCGGATACCATCAAATTAAAATGAAGGAATCCGACCAAGCCGCAATGGCATTTATTACCCCATATGGGCCTTTCTGCTTCAACACTATGCCCTTTGGGCTTAAAAACACCGGCGCCACCTACCAACGCATGATTCAAACATGCCTGGAGAAACAAATCGGCAAGACAGTTGAAGTGTATGTGGACGACGTCGTCATCAAGACTAAGCACGTCGAGTCATTAATGGACGACTTACGCCTCACATTCGATAATCTCCGGACATATGACATTAAGCTCAATCCGGAAAAATGTTTTCGGCGTTCCCTCCAGAAAACTGTTGGGCTTCATTATCTCCAGTAGAGGAATTGAGGCAAATCCAGCCAAGATCCGAGCTTTATCACAATTGGCTACACCATCAGACCTTAAACAGGTCCAAAAACTAGCTGGATGCGTGGCAGCTCTAAGCCGCTTTATCTCCAGACTAGGAGAACAAGCATTGTCACTTTATTGACTTCTCCGACTCACCGACCACTTCGAGTGGACGGATGCGGCAATGGCCGGATTGGAAGAAATAAAGGCTCTTTTAGCAAGCAACCCAATCCTAGTCGCGCCAAGCATCAGCGAACCAATGTTATTATACATCTCTGCAACACACCAGGTGGTGAGCGCAGTACTCGTCGTCGAGCGAGAGGAGGACGGACACAAATTCCCGCTCCAGAAGCTAGTATACTACGTATCCACTGTCCTAACTCCATGCAAATCCCGGTACCCTCATTATCAAAATATAGCATACGCGGTCTTCATGGCATCCCGGAAGCTATGACACTATTTCCAAGAGTGTTCGATCATGGTGGCTTCCGAAGTACCACTGAATGACATAATAAACAACCGCGACGCCACGGGCCGGATTGCCAAGTGGGCCATTGAGTTCCTTCCATTCGACATAACATATAAGCCATGTCGGGCCATCAAATCTCTAATACTAGCGGACTTCATCACCGAATGGACAGAGGCCGAACTCCCTAAAGAGTACGGCACATATTCCAACTGGGTCATGCACTTCGATGGTTCTAAAATGCTGGTAGGCTTAGGGGCGGGCGTTGTCTTAATGTCCTCCACCGGAGACACAGTTCAGTACGTACTCCAAATATTATACACAGACTCCAATAATGTAGCCGAATACGAGGCCTTATTGCATGGTCTTAGGATGGCTGTCTCCATGGGCATACCACGCCTGGAAGTGCGCGGGGACTCGAACCTCGCAATATCTCAAATAAATGGAGATTTCGATGCAAAAGATCCGAAGATGGCGGCTTACCGTAATGTTGTTCTCAAAATGTCTGCTCAATTCGAGGGGCTCGAGTTTCACCATGTGGCTCGAGAAAGTAATCAAGCGGCAGATGTCCTTGCTCACATCGGCGCCAAGCGCAACCCCGTCCCACCTAACATATTTCTGGAAAGGCTTTTTAAGCCATCCGTGGTGTGGCAAGGCGAGAGCGGCAACACCAATCCTGATCCGACCATAACCCCAAATTCCGGACACACTGATATCATCAGAGGCCCAGCCACCGAAATAACACCGTCGGCCCATCTTATCATGGCAGTCATTGCCCCATGGACCGAACCCTTCTTGTCCTACCTTAATAGGCGAGAGCTCCCTGAGGATCAGAATGAGGGTCGCTGCATTGTTCGGCGTTCGAAAGCCTACAAGGTCCACGAAGGAGAGCTCTACAAGAAAAGCACTACGGGAGTACTTCAAAGATGTATCTCCGAGGAAGAGGCGCAGCAGCTCTTGGCTGAAATTCATGCCGGTCTCGGTGGTCACCACGCCGCAGCTCGGGCCCTTGTAAGCAAGGCCTTCCGTACAGGTTTTTATTGGCCGACGGCCCGAGCAGATGCACAGGACCTTGTCCAACGTTGCGTCGGATGCCAGCTTTTCGCCAACCAAAGCCATATGCCACCCACTGCCCTACAAATAATCCCCATTACTTGTACTTTCGCGGTCTGGGGGCTGGATATGGTTGAACCCCTTAAAAGAGGCTGCCATAAGAAAAAATATCTGCTGGTTATGGTAGATAAGTTCACTAAGTGGATAGAGGCCAAACCAGTTAAAACGGCCGAAGTCGGACCAGTGATCGACTTTATATCCGGTGTCGTGCACCGTTATGGTGTCCCACACAGCATCATCACCGACAACGGCTCCAATTTTGAAGCCGATGAGGTGAAAGCCTAGTGTGCTAATCTAGGCATCAAGCTCGATTACGCCTCCGTCTATCATCCGCAAACAAACGGTCAAGTTGAACGAGCCAATGGTCGTATTATGAGCGGCATCAAACCCAGACTAGTGCGGTCTTTGAAAGAATCAGACAAGCATTGGGTTGAGGAGCTCGACTCTGTACTCTGGGGGCTGTGGACCACGCCCAATCGCACTACCGGATATACACCTTTCTTCATGGTGTACGGCGCAGAGGTTGTGTTACCCTGCGACATTATTCATGACTCACCTCGAGTGCGCATGTACGAAGAGAGAGAGGCCGAGCTCGATCGGCAGGACAGCTTAGATGCCCTAGAGGAGGAGCGCGATGTTGCAAAAGCCCGTTCTGCATTTTATCAATAGTAGGCCCGTGGATATCAAAGCAGAGAAGTGCGGGCCAAGACTTATAATGTTGGCAAACTCATTCTACGCTTGCCAGAGAAGAAAAAGGACAAACTCAATCCCAAGTGGGAGGGTCCCTTCATCATTGATGAAGTTCTCACTGGAGGAGCGTACCGCCTGCATGATGCATCATACAATCGCCTAGAACCGAACCACTGGAACGCAGCCAGACTCCGAAGATTTTATGCCTAGCGCTGAACTCTTCGTTCGTCTCCTTCTCCCTATTGTATCCATTATTTTTTCTTCTCTCTTCTCTCTTTTCCTTTTTTTAGCCTTAAAACTTTCGTACGGCCAAAACATGCACATATGACGTACACATCTTCAAATGTAAACGTCCATTATACCTGGGGGCTTCTTGCACAAAAGCTTATTATTGTTATTTTTCGAGCATCAAGCTCATCACATATGCGTTTTCTCCTCATATGTACCTTTTTCGCCATTATATGCATCAATATGACTTAAGTTTTGGCCAAGCTGGGTTGCCTGGCTCCTGTGCTTATGCCCTACATTCCTGTTAGTTCGACTAGGGCATAAAGGGAGCACCTCTGCGATTGCTACTGCTGGGTCATCCGGATGTGTACCTCAAACTCGGTGAAACCGAAAGCTAGCGTTCTTAAGGGAATATTCGGTCGGCGGACTATAGATGTTTTTATATTCCTCCCACTACCCCCAGATGTTACACATACTGTGATATTTTCAATCACAGTTCGGACATCCACATTACTGCATGTACACCCAGGGAAAGGAACCCTTAACGGAACTATTCTCTCTAGAAGATGTTTCTTACAATCACAATGTAATATAACATAGCTAGTCGGATACAACTTGTTTATTCAAGAAAAGATGACCCCTACGCCTTCTTTCCACGCATACCCCGGTCTATTTTGCCGCTCAGGTATTCGGAAACACTCCGCACCTTCGGGTCCATAGGTCAAAGCGAAAAGGTCGGCCATGACAATTGTTTTACAATCCGGCTAGGGTCAAATATGTCAAGAAACGTACATAGTCACTTGGACTCAAAAAAATTCCTCCTCTATACCGTGTAACAGGCTGTCTAGCTTACAATCCTGTTGGGAATATTTGGCGGCTACTTCTACTTGGTCATATACCAAATTAACGGGAATTTCTTTCCCATCCGGCCCTAGAGGTCAGACCCGGGCCATATGATTTGGATCAAGCTTGGTATACCGTGTCTTTACCATGGCCCAGGCCTCTCGCGCACCTTCCCGGTAGGCTGATATCTTCCATAATCGGATACACCGCCGTGCCCCTTTGAATAGCTCCACGAGCTCCGCCATACCTCCTGGAGGAGAGGCGGATGGCCATAAAGCCTTGGCAACACTCCACATTGCTTGCCGAACTCGCTCGTGCATCCGGGACAGCTCTTGTAGCGGGTCGCCTTGAGATCCGGACATCTCCTCTCCGGGACAGCCAGTCAGCATACCTGTAGAGATAAATCTGTCAGTTCCTGCCATCGCCAAATGATAGGGAGGCAAGTTTGAAAAGAATACTAAATATGCCGCCTTGTAGCTTCCTATTCTCCTTGATGGCGTCAGCTAGCTGGGCTCGAACATCTTTTAGTTCTTCGCCCAGTTGGGTATGGGAATCCTGTAGCTTGTTCTTCTCCTCCCTAACCCGCGTCAGCACAAGCTCGCCTGCCGCATGTTGCCTTTTGGCCTCTTGTTCACCAGCCTGGGCGACCATTAATTTTTCTCTCAGTTGCTCTAGCGATTCTGTCAGCGGAAACACAATAGTATTAATATAACTGGTATATGATTATACTTTCTTCTGATGGGGAGAAGCATTACCAGGTGGTGCCTCCTTGGATTTTTCCAATTCGGCGGTAGCCGTAGTTAGTTGAGTCTGACACTTTTCCAGCTCTTGAGACAGCAGGCTATTCTTCTCCATAAGTGCCTAATCATACAATGATCCTTAAATCAGTTGTATCAACTGCTTTAAGTCTCGGGGTCTACCGGTATATGATTATTAAATCTACACTTACTCGCATATCTTTTAGATGCTAGTCCGTGCCCATGGCAAGTCCATCCAGAGCAGCTTGGATGTACGCATCGGCCGATCTGAAGGCATCGAATGCCTCCTTTGAAAAGCCGGAGTCACGGAGAACGGCCCTCCGACGATGATGATTCATGGCGCTCTCCACTTCAGAGTTCGTGACGAACATATTGTCTGAATCCTCTGCGAAAGGACTGCCCGACACCACTCACGTGTCAGCCCCGTCCTTAGGGCAGGGTCTGGAACCTGACTAGTGGAGGCATGTGATACGTCTCCCATGTATCTATAATTTCTGAATGCTCCATGCTATATTATCTACTGTTTTGGACATTATTGGGCTTTATTATCCACTTTTATATTATTTTTGGGACTAACCTATTAACCGGAGGCCCAGCCCAGAATTGATGTTTTTTGCCTATTTTAGGGTTTCGAAGAAAAGGAATGTCAAACAGAGTCCAAACGGAATGAAACCTTCGGGAACGTGATTTTCTCAACGAATAAGACCAGAGAGACTTGGACCCTACGTCAAGAAAGAAAATAGGAGGCCACGAGGTAGGGGGGCGCGCCCACCCCCACCAGGCGCGCCCTCCACCCTCATGGGCCCCCTGTTGCTCCACCGACGTACTCCTTCCTCCTATATATATCCACATACCCCCAAACGATTAGAACAGGAGCCAAAACCCTAATTCCACCACCGTAACTTTCTGTATCCACGAGATCCCATCTTGGGGCCTGTTCCGGAGCTCCGCCGGAGGGGGCATCGATCACGGAGGGCTTCTACATCAACACCATATCCTCTCCGATGAAGTGTGAGTAGTTTAACTCAGACCTACGGGTCCATAGTTAGTAGCTAGATGGCTTCTTCTCTTTTTTTGGATCTCAATACAATGTTCTCCCCCTCTCTTGTGGAGAACTATTTGATGTAATCTTCTTTTTGTGGTGTGTTTGTTGAGATCGATGAATTGTGGGTTTATGATCAAGTCTATCTATGAATAATATTTGAATCCTCTCTGAATTCTTTTATGTATGATTGGTTATGTTTGCAAGTCTCTTCGAATTATCAGTTTGGTTTGGCCTACTAGATTGATCTTTCTTGCAATGGGAGAAGTGCTTAGCTTTGGGTTCAATCTTGCGGTGTCCTTTCCCGGTGACAGTAAGGGCAGCAAGGCACGTATTGTATTGTTGCCATCGAGGATAACAAGATGGGGTTTTCTTCATATTGCATGAGTCTATCCCTCTATGTCATGTCATCTTGCTTAAGGCGTTACTCTGTTTTTAACTTAATACTCTAGATGCATGCTGGATAGCGGTCGATGAGTGGAGTAATAGTAGTAGATGCAGGCAGGAGTCGGTCTACTTGTCTCGGACGTGATGCCTATATACATGATCATACCTAGATATTCTCATAACTATGCTCAATTCTATCAATTGCTGAATAGTAATTTGTTCACCCATCGTAGAATACTTATGCTCTCGAGAGAAGCCACTGGTGAAACCTATGGCCCCCGGGTCTATCTTTATCATATTGATCTCCTACTACTTAGTTATTTCCTTTGCTATTTACTTTGCCTTTATTTTACTTTGCATCTTTTATCATAAAAATACCAAAAATATTATCTTATCATATCTATCAGATCTCACTCTCGTAAGTGGCCCTATAGGGATTGACAACCCCTATTTTTGTTGGTTGCGAGGATTTATTTGTTTTGTGCAGGTGCGAGGGACTCGCGCGTAGCCTCCTACTGGATTGATACCTTGGTTCTCAAAAACTGAGGGAAATACTTACGCTACTTTGCTGCATCATCCCTTCCACTTCGGGGAAAACCAACGCAGTGCTCAAGAGGTAGCAAGAAGGATTTCTGGCGCCGTTGCCGGGGAGGTTCGCGCAAGTCAAGAGTTGACTCCCGACAATGAGCCATTTCTGGCGCCGTTGCCGGGGAGGTCTACGCAAAAGTCAACATACCAAGTACCCATCACATACCCTTATCTCCCGCATTACATTATTTGCCATTTGCCTCTTGTTTTCCTCTCCCCCACTTCACTCTTGCCGTTTTATTCGCCCTCTCTCTCTATCCTCCCTCTCCCTCTCTATTTGCCTCTTTTTGTCCGCTTGCTTTTTGTTTGCTTGTGTGTTCGTTTGCTTACTTATCGCGATGGCTCAAGATAATAATAAATTGTGTGACTTCACCAATACCAACACCAATGATTTTATTAGCACTCCGATTGCTCCTCTTACCAATGCTGAATCTTGTAAAATTAATGCTGCTTTGCTGAATCTTGTCATGAAAGATCCGTTCTCCGGCCTTCCTAGTGAAGATGCCGCTACTCATCTAAATAGCTTCGTTGATTTGTGTGACATGCAAAATAAGAAAGATGTGGATAATGATATCGTTAAGTTGAAGTTATTTCCTTTTTCACTTAGAGATCGTGCTAAAGCTTGGTTTTCGTCTTTGCCTAAAAATAGTATTGATTCATGGAATAAGTGCAAAGATGCTTTTATCTCTAAGTATTTTCCTCCCGCTAAGATCATCTCTCTTAGAAACGATATTATGAATTTTAAGCAACTTGATCATGAACATGTTGCACAAGCTTGGGAGAGAATGAAATTAATGATACAAAATTGCCCTACTCATGGTTTAAATTTGTGGATGATTATACAAAACTTTTATGCCGGATTGAATTTTGCTTCTAGAAATCTTTTAGATTCGGCCGCGGGAGGCACTTTTATGGAAATCACTTTAGGAGAAGCTACTAAACTCCTAAATAATATTATGGTCAATTATTCTCAATGGCATACTGAAAGATCTACTAATAAAAAGGTGCATGCGATAGAAGAAATTAATGTTTTGAGTGGAAAGATGGATGAACTTATGAAATTATTTGCTCATAAGAGTGTTTCTTCTGATCCTAATGATATGCCCTTGTCTACTTTGATTGAGAATAATAATGAATCTATGGATGTGAATTTTGTTGGTAGGAACAATTTTGGTAACAACGCGTACAGAGGAAATTTCAATCCTAGGCCTTACCCTAGTAATCCCTCTAATAATTATGGTAATTCCTACAACAATTCTTATGGAAATTATAATAAGATGCCCTCTGATTTTGAATCTAATATTAAAGAATTTATTACTTCGCAAAAGAATTTTAATGCTATGATTGAAGAAAAATTGCTTAAGATTGATGATTAGGCTAGGAACCTTGATAGAATTGCTCTTGATGTTGATTCTTTGGAACTTAGATCTATACTACATAAGCATGATATCAATGAGTCTCTCAAAGCCATGAGAATTTCCATTTATGAGTGCAAAGAAAGAACCGCTAGGATGTGTGCTAAGAAAGATGCCTTTATAAGAGCGTGTTCTTCTAGTTCCTATGAAAATAAAGATGAAGATCTAAAAGCTATTGATGTGTCCCCTATTAAATCCTTGTTTTGCAATATGAATCTTGATAATGATGGGACTGAATATGATCCACCTTTACCTAGGAGGCGTTCCAAGAATTCGGAATTTGTTGATCTTGATGCTAAATTTGATAAAAGTGGGATTGAAGAAATTAAAACCCTAGATGTTGCTAAACCCACTATTATGGATTTCAAGGAAATTAACTATGAAAATTGCTCTTTGATTGATTGTATTTCCTTGTTGCAATCCATGCTAAATTCTCCTCATGCTTATAGTCAAAATAAAGTGTTTACTAAACATATCATTGATGCCTTGATGCAATCTTATGAAGAAAAACTTGAATTGGAAGTTTCTATCCCTAGAGAACTTTATGATGAGTGGGAACCAACTACTAAAATTAAAATTAAAGATAATGAGTGCTATGCTTTATGTGATTTGGGTGCTAGTGTTTCCACGATCCCTAAGACTTTGTGTGATTTGTTAGGTTTCCGTGATGTTGATGATTGCTCTCTAAACTTGCACCTTGCGGATTCCACTATTAAGAAACCTATGGGAAGAATTAATGATGTTCTTATTGTTGCGAATAGGAATTATGTGCCCGTAGATTTTATTGTTCTTGACATAGATTGCAATCCTTCATGTCCTATTATTCTTGGTAGACCTTTCCTTAGAACGATTGGTGCAATTATTGATATGAAGGAAGGAAATATTAGATTCCAATTTCCATTAAGGAAAGGCATGGAACACTTTCCTAGAAACAATATTAAATTACCTTGTGAATCTATTATGAGAGCCACTTATGGATTGCCTACCAAAGATGGCAATACCTAGATCTATTATTGCTTGTTATGCCTAGCTAGGGGCGTTAAACGATAGCGCTTGTTGGGAGGCAACCCAATTTTATTTTTATTCCTTGCTTTTTTCTCCTGTTTAGTAATAAATAATTTATCTAGCCTCTGTTTTGGTTGTGTTTTTTGTGTTTAATTAGTGTTTGTGCCAAGTAGAACCGTTGGGAAGACTTGGGGAAAGTCTTGTTGAACTTGCTGTAAAAAACAGAAACTTTAGCGCTCACAAGAACTGTTGTCATTTTTATTTGGAGAATGCTATTTAGTTAATTCTTTTTGCAGATGATTAATAGATAAATTCCTCACGTCCAGCAATTTATTTTAGAATTTTTGGGGTTACAGATCTTGCGCTAGCTACAGATTACTACAGACTGTTCTGTTTTTGACAGATTCTGTTTTTCGTGTGTTGTTTGCATATTTTGATGAATCTATGGCTAGTAAAATAGTTTATAAACCATAGAGAAGTTGGAATACAGTAGGTATAACACCAATATAAATAAATAATGAGTTCATTACAGTACCTTGAAGTGGTCTTTTATTTTCTTTCGCTAACGGAGCTCACGAGATTTTCTACTTTAAGTTTTGTGTTGTGAAGTTTTCAAGTTTTGGGTAAAGATTTGATGGATTATGGAACAAGGAGTGGAAATAGACTAAGCTTGGGGATGCCCATGGCACCCCCAAGATAATCTAAGGACACCTAAAATCCAAAGCTTGGGGATGCCCCGGAAGGCATCCCCTCTTTCGTTTACTTCTATCGGTAACTTTACTTGGAGCTATATTTTTATTCGCCACATGATATGTGTTTTGCTTGGAGCGTCTTGTATGATTTTAGTCTTTGCTTGTTAGTTTACCACAATCATACTTTCTGTACACACCTTTTCAGAGAGCCATACATGATTTATAATTTGTTAGAATACTCTATGTGCTTCGCTTATATTTTTTGAGTTATGTAATTTTGCTCTAGTGATTCACTTATATCTTTTAGAGCACGGTGGTGGATTTGTTTTATAGAAACTATTGATCTCTCATGCTTCACTTATATTATTTTGAGAATCTTAATAGCATGGTAATTTGCTTAAAATCCTAATATGCTTGGTACACAAGATTAATAATAAAACTTTCTTATGAGTGTGTTGAATACTATGATAAGTTTGATACTTGATAATTGTTTTGAGATATAGAGATGCTGATATTAAAGTCATGCTAGTTGAGTAGTTGTGAATTTGAGAATACTTGTGTTGAAGTTTGCAAGTCCTGTAGCATGCACATATGGTAAACGTTGTGTAACAAATTTGAAACATGAGGTGTTATTTGATTGTCTTCCTTATGAGTGGCGGTCGGGGACAAGCGATGGTCTTTTCCTACCAATCTATCCCCCTACGAGCATGCGCGTAGTGCTTGGTTTTTGATGACTTGTAGATTTTTGCAATAAGTATGTGAGTTTTTTATGACTAATGTTGAGTCCATGGATTATACGCACTCTCACCCTTCCATCATTGCTAGCCTCTTCGGTACCGTGCATTGCCCTTTCTCACATTGAGAGTTGGTGCAAACTTCGCCGGTGCATCCAAACCCCATGATATGATATCCTCTTTCACACATAAACCTCCTTATATCTTCCTCAAAACAGCCACCATACCTACCTATTATGGCATTTCCATAGCCATTCTAAGATATATTGCCATGCAACTTTCCACCATTCCGTTTATCATGACACATTCATCATTGTCATATTGCTTAGCATGATCATGTAGTTGACATAGTATTTGTGGCAAAGCCACCGTTCATAATTCTTTCATACATGTCACTCTTGGTTCATTGCATATCCCGGTACACCGCCGGAGGCATTCATATAGAGTCATATCTTGTTCTAAGTATCGAGTTGTAATTCTTGAGTTGTAAGTAAATAGAAGTGTGATGACCATCATTCATAGAGCATTTTCCTAAAAAAAGAGAAAGGCCAAATAGAAAAATAAATAAATAAAGAAGGGACAATGCTACTATCCTTTTTCCACATTTCTGCTTCAAAGTAGCACCATAATCTTCATGATAGAGAGTCTTTTGTTTTGTCACTTTCATATACTAGTGGGAATTTTTCATTATAGAACTTGGCTTGTATATTCCAACAATGGGCCTCCTCAAGTTCCCTAGGTCTTCATGAGCAAGCAAGTTGGATGCACACCCACTTAGTTTCTTTTGTTGAGCTTTCATACATTTATAGCTCTAGTGCATCCGTTGCATGGCAATCCCTACTCCTTGCATTAACATCAATCGATGGGCATATCCATAGCCCATTGATTAGCCTCGTTGATGTGAGACTTTCTCCCTTTTTGTCTTCTCCACATAACCCCCACAATCATATTCTATTCCACCGATAGTGCTATGTCCATGGCTCGCACTCATGTATTGCGTGAAAGTTTATAGGTTTGAGATTACTAAATTATGAAACAATTGCTTGGCTTTTCATCGGGGTTGTGCATGATGAGAGCATTCTTGTGTGACAAAAATGGAGCATGACTAAACTATATGATTTTGTAGGGATGAACTTTCTTTGGCCATGTTATTTTGAGAAGACATGATTGCTTAGTTAGTATGCTTGAAGTATTATTGTTTCTATGTCAATATGAACTTTCATCTTGAATCTTTCGGATCTGAATATTCATGCCACAATTAAGAAGAATTACATTGAAATTATGCCAAGTAGCACTCCGCATCAAAAATTCTATTTTTATCATTTACCTACTCGAGGACGAGCATGAATTAAGCTTGGGGATACGTCTCCAACGTATCTATAATTTTTGATTGCTCCATGCTATATTATCCTCTATTTTGGATGTTTATGGGCTTTATTATACACCTTTATATTATTTTTGGGACTAACCTATTAACCCAGAGCCCAGTGCCAGTTTCTGTTTTTTCCTTGTTTTAGAGTATCGCAGAAAAGGAAAATCAAACAGAGTCCAATTGACCTGAAACTTCACGAAACTTATTTTTGGAAGGAAAGCAACCCGGAAGACTTGGAGTCCACGTAAGGGAAGCAATGAGGAAGCCACGAGGCAGGGGGCGCGCCCACCCCCTGGGCGCGCCCTCCACCCTCGTGGGCCCCTCGTAGCCCCCCTGACATACTTCTTCCGCCTATATATCTCCATATACCCTAAAACGATCAGGGAGCACAATAGATCAGGAGTTCCGCCGCCAGAAGCCTCCGTAGCCACCGAAAACCAATCTAGACCCGTTTCGGCACCCTGCCGGAGGGGGCAATCCCTCTCCGGTGGCCATCTTCATCATCCCGGTGCTCTCCATGACGAGGAGGGAGTAGTTCTCCCTCAGGGCTGAGGGTATGTACCAGTAGCTATGTGTTTGATCTTGCTCTCTCTCTCGTGTTCTTGAGGTGGTATGATCTTGATGTATCGCGAGCTTTGCTATTATAGTTGGATCTTATGATGTTTTCTCCCCCCTCTACTCTCTTGTAATGGATTGAGTTTCCCCTTTGAAGTTATCTTATCAGATTGAGTCTTTAAAGATTTGAGAACACTTGATGTATGTCTTGCCGTGCATATCTGTGGTGACAATGGGATATCACGTGATTCACTTGATGTATGTTTTGGTGATCAACTTGCGGGTTCTGCCCATGAACCTATGCATAGGGGTTGGCACACGTTTTTGTCTTGACGCTCCGATAGAAACTTTGGGGCACTCTTTGAGGTTCTATGTGTTGGCTGAATAGATGAATCTGAGATTGTGTGATGCATATCGTATAATCATACCCACGGATACTTGAGGTGACATTGGAGTATCTAGGTGACATTAGGGTTTTGGTTGATTTGTGTCTTAAGGTGTTATTCTAGTA